>NW_025253437.1:0-1990 GCF_018294505.1 Triticum aestivum | reverse complement strand
TGAACCTTAGAGAAATAGAGACAAAACATAAACCATTTAATGAATTGTTAACATGGCTACAAAATAATATCATTATGTTAGCAACTTAGTGTAATATTGTAGTAGTACTCGACAATTGCGTATAGGGTCAAGCTTAGTACATGTGTGGTAGTAGAAGTTGGACTCAAATGATCCATTCTACTCATTGTATAGTTGTGTGTTGTTTAGTGGTTGGACTACAAAGAATCCATAGGTCTATAGTAAAAACAGAATTCCATATTCATGGAAACGAAAAGTTTCGTTCCACGCCTGTTCCACCGGAAAACACTGTTCCTTTTTTGTTTCCATTTCTGCATAAAAAATTCCACTTGCACTTCAGTTTTGCAAATTTCCGTTTCCGTTTTCATATTACCTCTCTGTTTCCATTTTTCCTCCAAAAAATGGAAAGTTTCTGCTACCTCTTGAGCACTACGTTGGATTTCCCCGAAGAGGAGAGGATGATGCAGCAAAGTAGCGTAAGTATTTCCCTCAGTTTTTGAGAACCAAGGTATCAATCCAGTAGGAGGCTACACGCAAGTCCCTTGTACCTACACAAAACAATAGCTCAATGCAACCAACGCGATTAGGGGTTGTCAATCCCTTCACGGTCACTTACGGGAGTGAGATCTGATAGATATGATAGATAATATTTTTGGTATTTTTAATATAGAGATGCAAAGTGAAAAGTAAAAGGCAAAGAAAAAATAAAGTGATGGAGATTAATATGATGAGAATAGACCTGGGGGCCATAGGTTTCACTAGTGGCTTCTCTCAGGAGCATAAGTATTCTATGGTGGGTGAAAAAATTACTGTTGAGCAATTGACAGAATTGAGTTACCATCCGCCTTAGACGCACAGTTCGAGACCCCCTACCCGAGATCCGCCGGTTTTGACACCGACAGTCGGTATCATCCAAACAGTGTGTGCATGCGTGGTATCCCTTGTTTGTCTGTCCTGAAAGGTTATTAAGAGCCGGCCAATCATCGATGGTCACGAACAGCAATGCCTTTAGATCAAATTCTTCCCCCATGTGCTCATCCCATGCACGTACACCTTTTCCATTCCATATCTATAAGAGTTCTTCAACTAATGGCCTTAGGTACACATCAATGTCGTTGCCGGGTTGCTTAGGGCCTTGGATGAGCACTGGCATCATAATGAACTTCCGCTTCATGCACAACCAAGGAGGAAGGTTATACATACATGGAGTCACAGGCCAGGTGCTATCGTTGCTGCTCTGCTCCCCAAAAGGATTAATGCCATCTGCGCTTAGACCAAACCATACGTTCCTTGCGTCACCTGCAAAGTCCTCCCTGTACTTTCTCTCGATTTTTCTCCATTTTGACCCATCAGCGGGTACTCTCAACTTCCCGTCTTTCTTACGGTCTTCTCTGTGCCATCTCGTCACCTTGGTATGCTCTTTGTTTTGGAACAAACGTTTCAACTGTGGTATTATAGGAGCATACCACATCACCTTGGCAGGAATCTTCTTCCTGGGGCGCTCGCCCTCGACATCACCAGGGTCATCGCGGCTGATCTTATAGTGCAATGCACCACATACCGGGCACGCGTTCAAATCCGCGTACTTACCGCGGTAGAGGATGCAGTCATTAGGGCTTGCATGTATCTTCTGCACCTCTAACCCTAGAGGGCAGACAAAACCTTCTTTGCTTCATATGTACTTTCGGGCAATTCGTTGTCCTTTGGAAGCATCTTCTTTAACATTACCAGCAACTTTCCAAATCCCTTGTCAGATACACCATTCTCTGCCTTCCATTGCGGCAATTCCAATGTGGTGCCCAGCTTTTTCTTGTCAGCGTCGTAATTCGGGTACAACAATTTCTTGTGATTCTCTAACATGCGCTGCAACTTCTTCTTCTGTTTTTCACTTGTGCGGTTTCTCTCTGCATCGGCAATGGCCCAACCTAAACCATTAGCTGGCTCATCTGATGCCTCTTCTTCAGCTTCTTCC
>NW_025253436.1:0-1990 GCF_018294505.1 Triticum aestivum | reverse complement strand
AAAACTTTTATTTTTCACTTTAATTATATTTGAAGTTTGAACTAGGAGTTAGAAAAGGAAGGTGATTCAAATGTGATCAAGCCCTGTTTAGCAACATGATTAGCTTAATCACAGGGAGTTACTGTAGCATGATTCCCAGGGTGTTACAAATCTCCTCCACTACAAGAAATCTCGTCCTGAGATTTAGGAGGTAGAAGGAAACAGTGCGGGGTATTCTTCGCGCAGACGATCCTCTCGTTCCCAAGTGGCCTCATCTTCAGAATGGTGCGACCACTGGACTTTGAGAAACTTGATCGCCTTCTGACGTGTGCGGCGTTCAGCTTGGTCGAGAATGCGGACCGGATGCTCCTTATAGGAGAGGTCTTGCTGCAATTCGAGCACTTCATGATCCACAGCTCGGATTGGATCCTTGAAGCAACGGCGGAGCTGTGACACATGGAACACATCGTGAACCTGAGAAAGGTTCGGCGGTAGCTCCAGTTGGTATGCCACTTTTCCACGCCTTCCGAGAATAGTGAATGGGCCAATATAGCGAGGAGCTAGTTTGCCCTTGATCCCGAAGCGGTGAGCACCCTTCATAGGTGTGACTCGAAGATAAGCCTTTTCGCCAGGTTGATAGACCATGTCTTTATGATGACGATCATACTGACTCTTCTGACGTGACTGAGCAGTCTTGAGATTCTCGCGAATAATGCGGACTTGTTCTTCGGCATCTTGGATAATATCCGGACCGAAGAGTGGACGTTCCCCAGTTTCTGACCAGTTCAGAGGGGTTCGGCACTTTCGTCCATATAACACTTCGAAGGGGGCCATCTTCAGACTAGCTTGATAGCTATTATTATAAGAGAACTCAGCATACGGGAGAGATTCCTCCCATTTCTTGCCGAAGGAAATAACGCAAGCTCGAAGCATGTCTTCGAGAACTTGGTTGACGCGTTCAACTTGTCCTTGCGATTGAGGATGAAACGCAGTACTGAATGACAGATGAGTTCCCATAGCTTCTTGGAAACTTGCCCAGAATCTTGAAGTGAATAAGCTACCACGGTCTGAACTGATAACCAATGGAATACCGTGGAGTGAAACAATCCTAGACATATAGAGCGTTGCCAACTGGCTAGCAGTGATCGTTTCTTTGACTGCCAGGAAATGTGCAACTTTGGAAAGCCGGTCAATGACGACAAGAATAGCATCATTACCTTTCTGTGATTTGGGAAATCCAGTGACGAAGTCCATCTCAACATGGTCCCATTTCCATTCAGGAATAGAGATAGGTTGCAGAGTTCCAGCAGGCCTTTGATGTTCTGCTTTGATATGACGGCAAACGTCACACTCAGCAACATAACGAGCAATGTCTTGCTTCATATTAGACCACCAGAATCTCTGTCGGATGTCTTGATACATCTTTGTACTACCAGGATGGATACACAGAGGCGTATCATGAGCTTCTTTCATAACTTCCTGTGTCATATCCAGGTTTTTCTCTGTACATGGCACCACTAGGCGGCCCTTGAAGTATAAGGTGCCATCTTCAGCAATGGTGAAGAATGAGGGCTTTCCTTCTGCGAGGTAGCGCTTAATCTTGTAGGCTTCAGAGTCATACTGCTGTAGCCTTTTGATGCTGTCCTCGAGATCTGGTTTAGCAACTAGGGTATTGAGAGAACCCTGGGTAACAACGTGGAGGTTCACCTTGCCAAACTCCTTAGGAGGGGGAATGAGTGCACCCGGAGGAACAATATGGAGGTTCAGCTTCCTGAATTCCTCAACAAGCGAGGGCTGAACTTTGTGAACCTGAAGGTGGTTGCAGTAAGACTTGCGGCTCAAGGCATCAGCCATTACATTAGCCTTGCCTGGCGTATAGGAAATACCCAAGTCAAAGTCTGCAACAAGCTCCATCCATCTCTGCTGGCGGAGGTTCAGATCTGGCTGAGTAAACAGATACTTCAGACTTTGGTGGTCAGTGAAGATCTCGCAACGATTACCGAGAAGGTAA
>NW_025253435.1:0-1990 GCF_018294505.1 Triticum aestivum | reverse complement strand
TGTCATATGCTCAAATCATGGTGCAATGATGCCCCGAAGCAGGTTGTCCCAATGAAGACGTCCTGCATCATTTAGTGTACTTGATATCCATTATTTTGATACATCTTATTCCTATGGAGCATGGAGCATTGAAAATATTAAACTTTATCTATCTCGCTCCCTCCTATCCCATCGATTTATGAGTATAAAAATGGCAGGAGAAGCAATGCCTCCACCTCTTATATCATGGGCTTCTGTGGGTAAATGGTAAGCTTTAATTTGTTGCAAGAACTGCAAACGATAAATTAAGACAAGGAAAGAAAGTTCAAGTACAACCAGGCAACAAGAAACCCGAAAAAAAACATCTTAAATTCCTAATAAGACAAGGATGACCACTGGCTAGCACCAAGATAGCTAAAGTCTTTTCAAATTAGAACAAAAAGAAAAATCAACCAACGCACTCAAGGGTCCATTGCCTTGAATCTACTTTTATCTTCTCAATGACCTTGTGTGCGGGTACCAACATCTTTTCAAACACCCTTCTTTTCCTTTCCCACCAAATGGACCGACCAAAGTCACAATCATCTTCAAAGCTTGCTTGTTGGGTCTCTGAATCCTAGCCCTTGCATCAATGCCACCATTCTTATAAATTAATAAAGCCCACAACAGGCAGGGTAACCAACCAAGTCGACTTTACAGACCGAAACGAAGAGGTCGGGCCAAACTGACGCAGGAGGTTTAGGGTTCAGACGGCCAAAAGGGCGCGAGTAGAAAGTTACATGGCACTGAGGCCAGATCACTGAGCACGTAGGCTCGCGCACAAAACAAAAGGGCCACTCCAAATCAAGGAGTAGCAGCTGGCTCCATATAGTCATCACATACACCTGGCGCAGACGGTCTTGTGCTTGTTGCATCTTCTCAGCATTCTTGCGCCTCACCAACGAACTCCACTGCTACAGAAATAAGTTGCATTTGAATATAATGTTAGCCGGATGAGTCAGGAAGATCCGCTCAATAGCAATTTTATTCTTGGTTAGCCAAAGCGCCCAGAATAGGGCACCAACACAAGACCACAACACACGTTTGTTGCTCCCCTGGACCGTGTCTAGGATAATCGCTAGATCGTTGGTCGATCGCGGGTCCCAGACCACTCCAGCCGCGGTCCGGACCGTGCTCCAGACAAAAGTGTGTGACCGTGTTCCAGCCCCATGTTTAATTCTCCTGCTTTTGGTTTCTTTTTTTTTCCTTCCTCCTGTTTTTCATTTCTTTCTTTTTCCTTTTCCTATTTAGTTCTAATTTTTATTTTTACATCAATTTTTGCTTCAATTTCCCTCTCTTCTTGGGTTTTTTCTTTGTATACTTTGGATTATTTCCTTACAGTGTAGAAACATCTATTCACTTGTGTATGGTTACTTTTTAATGCATACATCTATTTTGTATAGATGAACATTTTTCAAATACTCGGTGAATACTTTCTTAATACAAGATGAAAAATTCACAAATACATGATAAGTACCTTATAAATATGTTGTGAATATTATACGTATAAGTATGTACTCTTAAAGAAACCAGCAAGGTGGCCCGCTCGATGCAGGGAGTAGGATTTTATGAAGTTAAATATTGAGAATATATTATTTTATTTGTGCACTAAAAATTGAAAGCAAATATGATTACATTTTCAAATATAAGAATTTTGCAAACATATTTGTGTCTTCGGTATGTTTAATTTGTTATTGATATTTTAATATATGTGTTTTTCTTTATTCTTTACTTGCTAATTATGCATGTCATACTAACTATAATTTGATGATCAACTGCATTCTCCAAGTTATATTTGTATCTTTTGGCTGAAATTTTTTGTCATGTTGCTTAGTTTTCTCTATAAATAAAAATTTAGTAGTTCCCATTATTTTCGTGTAGGCATCAGTTAATTTGCCAAAGGTATGCAAGATTGGCATATTTATTTAGTGAGTTTGTACTGAAATTGATTTTTGCTTTTTATATAGTATAG
>NW_025253434.1:0-1990 GCF_018294505.1 Triticum aestivum | reverse complement strand
ATTAGGGTTAGTTCATCATATCCGAACCAATCTGAGCCTTTGCATAATCTTTTTAGGGTTTTTGCTTTGTTGAATTTGCGGTTGCATCGTCGTGTCAAGTTGCTGGTCTTAGAGTCTAGTCTTTTAGAGTTTCGAGTTCTGGTCATAAGTTGTCACGCCGCCGCCGCACCATCATCATCGCCTTGCCATCTACCACCATTGCTTATCCGCCACCGCTCTGAATCCGTATCTATATACCACCACCAATCCGTATCCATATACCACCACCAATCCGTATCCATATACCACCACCGATCCGTATCCATATACCACCAACGCTACCATATACCACCACCGCTGCCATATCCTATCACCATATATCCACCACCAATCCGAGTTCTTTTCATATTCGGTTGGTTTTAGAGATCCATATATTTTCCGTTTCGTGTTTCCTTGCCTGAGTAGGTCTCGAAAAAAAAACGAGTCTGGAGACCCCCGGGCAGTTTTTAGGCCAAAATTTCGGCAACCAAAAATATTTTTTCCCTATCCTATTTTTAGGCCCCGGGTAGTGTTTTGAGACACTCGCCATCATAGTGATTTTTTGTCGCCCTTTTTCCTCGTCGCTGCCCTGATTTCCGAAAAAAAAATAGTCAAAAAATTTTGTGCCCATCCTGTCAGTTTGACCTGGGAAGAGTTTTGAGACACTCGCCATTATAGTGATTTTTCGCAAAAAAAAAGAGCGCGAAAAAAAAGCGAAAAAAAAGAGCGAAAAAAAAGAGCAAAAAAAATTCCAGAGTGTGCTTTTCCCTTGTTTACGTGCAGCGCCGTGATTTTGTTAGTGTTCTAGGCTTGCGTCTCTAGCACGGTCTAGCCTAGGACCAGCACAGTACCGTCGTTGAGCGTTTATTCAACTTTGCATCTCTGAATTGATTATTGCTTACCAGTTTGCTACCATATTATAAGCCTTCCCAGCTCCACATAAGTCTACATCGTGCGTTTGACTCTCCCTGGTAATCGCTATATCCAAGCTTTGAGAGTTTTTGACTACAACGGTTGCCGATCACCACCTGCTGCTGGGTAAGAACTGGTAAGAATTTGAGTTTCGCTTGAAGGTTTTGTGACACACCACCATCACCACCACTTCTAGTAGTCTGCAGGATCATATTCTTTTGTGTTTCTATTGCTGCTAACCATGGCAGGTTCACAAGCCGATGAGACTGATTGGGAGAACATGACGAACAAGGAGTTGCATGATAAATTTCAGCAAATGATGAGTGGCCAGGTGGGAGATGTGCTAAACAGATTTGAAGAGGCTATGGAGAAGATAGATGCCGTGGAGAAGTCATTCGAGACAAAGCTGGATAACAAGTTTACTGAATTACTCAAGCGTCTTCCCCAACCACCACCGGCTGCACATGTCGCACCTCTACAACAACAACAACCACATCTCCAACGCCGCCTTCCAAATCAAGTGGGACGGGCACAGCGCGTTCCAATTGAGACTGGTCAAAATTCGGGTGCTGCTGCACCTACTGTTGATGCTTCTTTGGCTCCTGCTCCTGCGGCGGCTGAGGAGGATGACGATTATGCGGGCGATTATGAGGATGAGGTTGATCAAAATCAGAACTACGTGCAGCCACCAGCACCACCACCAGCAGGTCGACCTCAGGTATATATTCGCAACGGTAGGCCGGCACCACCACCTCAGGTACGAGATCATGACCATGTCCCTAAACTGAAATTGAATATTCCACCATTTGAGGGTAGATATGTTCCTGATATATATCTTACTTGGGAGTTAGAAACTGAACAACGATTTACATGTTTACAATATCCTGAGGAGAGACGTGTTCCTGCTGCTGTTTGTGCTTTCACTAGCTTTGCATGTGTTTGGTGGTCTGAACATTGTAGATTATATCCTGTTCCAGCTACTTGGGCTGCTTTGAAAACTGCTATGCGTACTCGTTGGGTTCCACCATATTATCAATGTGAATTACTTCAAAAATTGCAG
>NW_025253433.1:0-1991 GCF_018294505.1 Triticum aestivum | reverse complement strand
ATTTGTTGTTACCAAATAAGTCACAACCACAAAAAGTTTCATCCCAAAATAATATAGTTTAATATTTTACAAAATACAAAAGGCATTTAATTAATGGTTTTAGCTACTGATTTAATTAGTTTGGTGCATTTAAACATTTTATAAAGACTTGGTTCCTCCACCAATATTACATATGATTTATTTGTCACCTTTAGAACATTTTAGTTTTGACATTTGAAAAGTTTTATTTTCCACTTTTAAATTTAATTGAAGTTTGAACTAGGAGTTTTGAAAAGGAAATGTGATTCAAATGTGATCAAGCCCTGTTTAGCAACATGATTAGCTTAATCACAGGGAGTTACTGTAGCATGATTCTCGGGGTGTTACAAATCTCCTCCACTACAAGAAATCTCGTCCCGAGATTTAAGAGGGGAGTAAGGGGGGAAGGTTTGGTACCGAATCTAGCGGGTCTTCTCATCCTGGCTTGCACTTCTGGAAGAGGCTGGTCCAATACATTGATTTCTTCATTTCTCTGCTCCGGTCATCATGATGAAGTCGGCGTCCTTTCTTCAGGAACTCCATCATACTTGCGAAAGAATAAGGGGTGGGCATTCTGGGAGAACGGGCTTCGACAAGGTTGTCTATCGGGTCGACAGCATCGAGGAAGGTGGCGAAAGGTAACCCTCGAATCGAAACTTAAGAAAATATCGAGAGCAAAGTAAGGAGGTAACCTGGGAAGTTTCGAGCGGGCAGGCAATCGTTCGATGCCTGTTATAGGGCGTGAAAGGGTCAAAGCAACGGGAATAAGTATTGTGTCCGATATCAGACCTGAAGGTGGCTTGTGAATTACATACGAGGCCAGGTGCGAAGAACAACCTTGAAAACAGGGGGTGTACATAAGAGTCAGGTTTCGATCCTGTGGAACTGTGGGTTATGGGCCCACCATGTGGGTTAAAAGTGGGAAGGGCGGTGACATCTTGCACGATCATGATAGCAAGGCATGTCAGAGGGTAACCTGTCAGTTATATGTCAGCAACATCGTCGGTACCAAGGGCGAGGGACGAAGAGAACCATTTTCCTGCTCGTTGAAACGAGGCGGACCAATAGGCAAAGTTCTCGTCCATCGGTGGTTACCGGAATGTCACCAACAATAGTAACAGGGTCTTACTGACAGAGTTGTACACCGAGGTGTTTGCACAAGCAGGGAATTAATACTGCTTAGATCATATAGTCCACCAGAAAAGTTAAACCAAACAATGGAAAGGAAAATATGATTATCAGATTAAACAGAAGAATGGAAAGGAAAATGTGTTTAAACACATATTTCAAGGTTATATCCTTTCCAAGGACAAGCAGAGCATGATATCCATGACATGATATAATGTAGAAAACTCTTTAGGTACGGGAGAGACAATTTCATGACATTACCCATACAATGGTGTTTGGATAATTGAGCAGGAAACATTTAGCATTGGGCTTCAAATGTTCCTGTTGAAAATCGGAGTACCATAGACATGCTTTGAGATAGCATTGACATGGTCAACAGGTGAAGATCAGAATTTGGAAACAAAAAGGATCCATCAGGAACAACTTATAGAATAAGTCTTACAATTTCCTCATGGAAGAATAGATAACCTTGCTGAAGGGAAAACTTATAACAATAGGTCCTCCCGCCAGGTGTGCTGGGTATCATCACCTTACCGGGTCATAAATAGGTCAATGTTATAACTCTTGGAAATATGTTCCAACCATCATATCTGACCGAGATTCAGATCTGATTGGTGTCAGGGTAACTCAGACTCAGGATGCCTGAGAAGAAAGGTGCAACACAAATTGTCGAAACGACAGCGGAGATTCTCGGGAGATGAACTATGGAAGCGAGTTCTGGACAAGGGTTCATCGTTACATCAAGGAGAGGTGAGGAGGTGACTGATTGACTCAGCGACACTCCATTGAGATTCCCAAAAGATGGATTTCCATCACTATGTGAACAAGGAGATAACATTAGCTAG
>NW_025253432.1:0-1991 GCF_018294505.1 Triticum aestivum | reverse complement strand
CGCGTGGGTTCTACACGGAGGGGATCTTGCTGTGGGTCTGGCCTGGATGTTGCTCCAAAGTGTTCCTATGGGCTGACCTAACACAACCGGGTGGGGAGGTCCACTGGTTAAAGCCCGTCCGTGCAAAGTCAAAGGGCTAGATCCCATGGTCAAACGCTACAGGGTTAGGCGGGACGGGGGCACTAGGGGGGTAGCAATGCCACCGGAGCGTCGCACCGGGCCCTCATACATGCGGGGTGGTGTGGTGGCATGTCCGAAGAGGCGGGACGCGTCTCCGGGGCGTGCCCCCCCCCCCTCACGGACGACGATGACACGGTAGTAGACGTTCTGCGGTAACGATGCGGCGTCAATATTACTAAATACTCGGAGCACGATAAAATCATGAGTTTTTTTGCACGACGCGGGCACATGTGCTATAGGAACGATGGTATTTTTTCATAATTTTTGGTGATGGAGAAGTATCCGAAAAATTCCCTCTACGCGGATTGCCCTTCGCGAGTCTACGGTTGTGGCCGGCGGCCTCTAGGGGCTAGCATGCCGCCAAATCTTGCGTAGGCGGCCTCTCACAAGTCTGGAAGTGTTGTCGTGGTTGCAAACGCCCGGCACGCGTGTCCGGGATGTGCCCCCCCTCACGGACGGCGCCGCCACCGGCACCTGGAGGGGGGAAACGGACGCGTGGGGTCTACACGGAGGGGATCTTGCTGTGGGTCTGGCCCGGATGTTGCTCCAAAGTGTTCCTATGGGCTGACCTAACACAACCGGGTGAGGAGGTCCACAGGTCAAAGCCCGTTCGAGCAAAGTCAAAGGCTAGATCCCGTGGTCAAACGCTAAAGGGTTAGGCGGGACGGGGGCACTGGGGGGTAGCAATGCCACCGGAGCGTCGCACCGGGCCCTCATACATGCGGGGTGGTGTGGTGGCATGTCCGAAGAGGCGGAACGCGTCTCCGGGGCGTGCCCCCCCCCCTCACGGACGGCGAAGACACGATAGTAGATGTTCTGCGGTAACGATGCGGCGTCAATATTACTAAATACTCGGAGAGCGATAAAATCCTGAGTTTTTTTGCACGACATGGGCACATGTGCTATAGGAACAATTGTATTTTTTTTATAATTTTTGGTGATGGAGAAGTATCCGAAAAATTCCCTCTACGCGGATTGCCCTTCGCGCGTCTACGGCTGTGGCCGGCGGCCTCCGGGGGCTAGCATGCCGCCAAATCTTGCATAGGCGGCCTCTCACAAGTCTGGAAGTGTTGTGGCGGTTGCAAACGCCCGGCACGCGTGTCCGGGGTGTGCCCCCCCTCACGGACGGCGCTGCCGCCGGCAGCTGGAGGGGGGAAACGGACGCGTGGGGTCTACACGGAGGGGATCTTGCTGTGGGTCTGGCCTGGATGTTGCTCCAAAGTGTTCCTATGGGCTGACCTAACACAACCGGGTGGGGAGGTCCACTGGTTAAAGCCCGCCCGTGCAAAGTCAAAGGGCTAGATCCCGTGGTCAAACGCTACAGGGTTAGGCGGGACGGGGGCACTGGGGGTAGCAATGCCACCGGAGCGTCGCACCGGTCCCTCATACATGCGGGGTGGTGTGGTGGCATGTCCGAAGAGGCGGGACGCGTCTCCGGGGCGTAACCCCCCCTCACGGACGGCGATGACATGGTAGTAGACGTTCTGCGGTAACGATGCGGCGTCAATATTACTAAATACTCGGAGCACGATAAAATAATGAGTTTTTTTGCACGACGCGGGCACATGTGCTATAGAAACGATGGTATTTTTTAATAATTTTTGGTGATGGAGAAGTATCCAAAAAATTCCCTCTACGCGGATTGCCCTTCGCGCGTCTACTGCTGTGGCCGGCGGCCTCCGGGGGCTAGCATGCCGCCAAATCTTGCGTACGCGGCCTCTCACAAGTCTGGAAGTGTTGTGGCGGTTGCAAACGCCCGGCACGTGTGTCCGGGGTGTGCCCCCCCTCACGGACGGCGCCGCCGCTGGCAC
>NW_025253431.1:0-1991 GCF_018294505.1 Triticum aestivum | reverse complement strand
ACTGGATGAACTTCGTGTACAAACTGCACAATCTCTTTCGAAGTATCAGGGTTTCGGACGAAAACTCATCTGTTACAAAGGCCGGCACTTCATTTTTTTAAACTTATTGCATCTTCAAACTTTTTTTGCGTTCAGTATGCACCATTCAAAGCCACGTCATCAACTTTCAACCGTTTCTGACATCATTTGCTATTTTTCATGCATTTACTGATTTGTTTTAAGCTAAATGACCCTGAAATTGAAAAACACTACAAATGAACTCTGAAAAGGTTGAAACTTTTCATGGTATCATCATTTCACCCACATAGCATGTGTAAAAAAGTAGAGAGGTTTACGGCAAAAACTCGATGCACTTCGTGTACAAACTGGACAATCTCTTTCGAAGTATCAGGGTTTCGGATGAAAACTCCTCTATTACAAAGGCCGGCACTTCATTATTTTAAACTTATTACAGCTCCAGACTTTTTTGCGTTCCGTATGCACCATTGAAAGCCATGTCATAACCTTTCAACCCTTTGTGACATCATTTGTTATTTTTCATGCATTTACTGATTTGTTTTGAGCTAAATGACCCTGAAATTGAAAAGCACTACAAATGAACTCTTAAAAGGTTGAAACTTGTCATTGTATCATCATTTCACCCACATAGCATATGCAAAAAAGTAGAGAGGGTTACGACAAAAACTGGACGCACTTCGTGTACAAACTGGACAATCTCTTTCGAAGTATCAGGGTTCGGACGAAAACTCATCTGTTACAAAGGCCGGCACTTCATTTTTCTAGACTTTTCTGCGGTTGGTATGCACCATTCAAAGCCACGTCATCAAATTTCAACCCTTTCTCACATCATTTGCTATTTTTCATGCATTTACTGATTTGTTTTGAGCTAAATGACCCTGAATTGAAAAGCACTACAAATGAACTCTTAAAAGGTTGAAACTTGTCATGGTATCATCATTTCACCCACATAGCATGTGCAAAAAAGTAGAGAGATCTACGGCAAAAACTGGATGAACTTCGTGTACAAACTGCACAATCTCTTTCGAAGTATCAGGGTTTCGGACGAAAACTCATTTGTTACAAAGGCCGGCACTTCATTTTTTTAAACTTATTACAACTCCAAACTTTTTTTGCGTTCAGTATGCACCATTCAAAGCGACGTCATCAACTTTCAACCCTTTCTGACATCATTTGCTATTTTTCATGCATTTACTGATTTGTTTTAAGCTAAATGACCCTGAAATTGAAAAACACTACAATTGAACTCTGAAAAGGTTGAAACTTTCCATGGTATCATCATTTCACCCACATAGCATGTGCAAAAAAGTAGAGAGGTCTACGGCAAAAACTGGATGAACTTCGTCTACAAACTGCACAATCTCTTTCGAAGTATCAGGGTTTCGGACGAAAACTCATCTGTTACAAAGGCCGGCACTTAATTTTTTTAAACTTATTGCATCTCCAAACTTTTTTCGCGTTCAGTTTGCACCATTCAAAGCCACGTCATCAACTTTCAACCGTTTCTGACATCATTTGCTATTTTTCATGCATTTACTGATTTGTTTTAAGCTAAATGACCCTGAAATTGAAAAAGACTACAAATGAACTCTGAAAAGGTTGAAACTTTTCATGGTATCATCATTTCACCCACATAGCATGTGCAAAAATGTAGAGAGGTTTACGGCAAAAACTCGATGCACCTCGTGTACAAACTGGACAATCTCTTTCGAAGTATCAGGGTTTCGGATGAAAACTCCTCTATTACAAAGGCCGGCACTTCATTTTTTTAAACTTATTACAGCTCCAGACTTTTTTGCATTCCGTATGCACCATTGAAAGCCATGTCATAACCTTTCAACCCTTTGTGACATCATTTGTTATTTTTCATGCATTTACTGATTTGTTTTGAGCTAAATGACCATGAAATTGAAAAGCACTACAAATGAACTTTGAAAAGGTTGAAACTTGTCATTGTATCATCATTTCACCCA
>NW_025253430.1:0-1991 GCF_018294505.1 Triticum aestivum | reverse complement strand
GGGGACCTAGAGCAATTTCCACGATCGATGAACCCCGGGGTTCGTTTATGTGTCCGTCGTCAACACTGAGAGTTTTGGCCAATTCTGACGGGTTTCGTGGACTATTACTCACCGTTTTGGGGTCCCGAAGCGATTTCCATAGTTGTTGAACCCCAAGGTGTCCTTACGTGTTGGTCATCAACACTCGCAGTTTTGGCCGATTCTGGCCCGTTTCATGGACTATTACTCACCGTTTTGGGGTCCCAAAGCGATTTCCATGGTTGTCGAATTCCAAGGTGCGCTTACATGTCGGTCATCAACAATCACAGTTTGGGCCGATTCTGGCCCGTTTCTTGGACTATTACTCTATTTTGGGGTCTTGGAGTCATTTCCATGATTGACGAACCCCAGGGTGCGTTTACGTGTCGGTCATCAACACTCACATATTTGGCCGAATCGTGTCCGTTTCGTGCACTATTACTCAATGTTTTGGAGACCCAGAGGGATTTCCAGGATTGATGAACCCCGGGGTGCATTTATGTGTCTGTCGTCAACACTCATAGTTTTGGCCAATTCTGACATGTTTCGTGGACTATTACTCACGGTTTTGGGGTCCCGAAGCGATTTCCATAGTTGTTGAACCCCAAGGTGTCCTTACGTGTTGGTCATCAACACTCGCAGTTTTGGCCGATTCTGGCCCGTTTCATGGACTATTACTCACCGTTTTGGGGTCCCAAAGCGATTTCCATGGTTGTCGAACTCCAAGGTGCGCTTACGTGTCGGTCATCAACAATCATAGTTTGGGCCGATTCTGGCCCGTTTCTTGGACTATTACTCTATTTTGGGGTCTTGGAGTCATTTCCATGATTGACGAACCCCAGGGTGCGTTTACGTGTCGGTCATCAACACTCACATATTCGGCCGATTCTAGTCCGTTTTGTGCACTATCACTCAACGTTTTGGGGACCTAGAGCAATTTCCAGGATTGATGAACCCCGGGGTGCATTTATGTGTCTGTCGTCAACACTCACAGTTTTGGCCAATTCTGACATGTTTCGTCGACTATTACTCACGGTTTTGGGGTCCCGAAGTGATTTCCATAGTTGTTGAACTCCAAGGTGTGCTTACGTGTTGGTCATCAACACTCGCAGTTTTGGCCGATTCTGGCCCGTTTCATGGACTATTACTCACCGTTTTGGGGTCCCAAAGCGATTTCCATGGTTGTCGAACTCCAAGGTGCGCTTACGTGTCGGTCATCAACAATCATAGTTTGGGCCGATTCTGGCCCGATTCTTGGACTACTACTCTATTTTGGGGTCTTGGAGTCATTTCGATGATTGACGAACCCCAGGGTGCGTTTACGTGTCGGTCATCAACACTCACATATTTGGCCGAATCGTGTCCGTTTCGTGCACTATTACTCAATGTTTTGGAGACCCAGAGGGATTTCCAGGATTGATGAACCCCGGGGTGCATTTATGTGTCTGTCGTCAACACTCACAGTTTTGGCCAATTCTGACGGGTTTCGTGGACTATTACTCACGGTTTTGGGGTCCCGAAGCGATTTCCATAGTTGTTGAACCCCAAGGTGTCCTTACGTGTTGGTCATCAACACTCGCAGTTTTGGCCGATTCTGGCCCGTTTCATGGACTATTACTCACCGTTTTGGGGTCCCAAAGCGATTTCCATGGTTGTCGAATTCCAAGGTGCGCTTACATGTCGGTCATCAACAATCACAGTTTGGGCCGATTCTGGCCCGTTTCTTGGACTATTACTCTATTTTGGGGTCTTGGAGTCATTTCGATGATTGACGAACCCTTGGTGCGTTTACGTGTCGGTGATCAACACTCACATATTCGGCCGATTCTAGTCCGTTTTGTGCACTATCACTCAGCGTTTTGGGGACCTAGAGCAATTTCCACGATCGATGAACCCCGGGGTTCGTTTATGTGTCCGTCGTCAACACTGAGAGTTTTGGCCAATTCTGACGGGTTTCGTGGACTATTACTCAC
>NW_025253429.1:0-1991 GCF_018294505.1 Triticum aestivum | reverse complement strand
AGACCCCAAAATAGAGTAATAGTCCAAGAAACGGGCCAGAATCGGCCCAAACTGTGATTGTTGATGACCGACATGTAAGCGCACCTTGGAATTCGACAACCATGGAAATCGCTTTGGGACCCCAAAACGGTGAGTAATAGTCCATGAAACGGGCCAGAATCGGCCAAAACTGTGAGTGTTGACGACAGACACATAAATGAACCCCGGGATTCATCAATCGTGGAAATCCCTCTGGGTCTCCAAAACATTGAGTAATAGTGCACGAAACGGACACGATTCGGCCAAATATGTGAGTGTTGATGACCGACACGTAAATGCACCCTGGGGTTCGTCAATCATGGAAATGACTCTGAGACCCCAAAATAGAGTAGTAGTCCAAGAAACGGGCCAGAATCGGCCCAATCTGTGATTGTTGATGACCGACACGTAAGCGCACCTTGGAGTTCGACAACCATGGAAATCGCTTTGGGACCCCAAAACGGTGAGTAATAGTCCATGAAACGGGCCAGAATCGGCCAAAACTGCGAGTGTTGATGACCAACACGTAAGGACACCTTGGGATTCAACAACTATGGAAATCGCTTCGGGACCCCAAAACGGAGAGTAATAGTCCACGAAACCCGTCAGAATTGGCCAAAACTCTCAGTGTTGACGACGGACACATAAACAAACCCCGGGGTTCATCGATCGTGGAAATTGCTCTAGGTCCCCAAAACGCTGAGTGATAGTGCACAAAACGGACTAGAATCGGCCGAATATGTGAGTGTTGATCACTGACACGTAAACGCACCAAGGGTACGTCAATCATCAAAATGACTCCAAGACCCCAAAATAGAGTAATAGTGCACGAAACGGGCCAGAATCGGCCCAAACTGTGATTGTTGATGACCGACATGTAAGCGCACCTTGGAATTCGACAACCATGGAAATCGCTTTGGGACCCCAAAACGGTGAGGAATAGTCCATGAAACGAGCCAGAATTGGCCAAAACTGCGAGTGTTGATGACCAACACGTAAGCACACCTTGGAGTTCAACAACAATGGAAATCACTTCGGGACCCCAAAATTGTGAGTAATAGTCCACGAAACATGTCAGAATTGGCCAAAATTGTGAGTGTTGACGACAAACACATAAATGCACCCCGGGGTTCATCAATCGTGGAAATCCCTCTGGGTCTCCAAAACATTGAGTAATAGTGCACGAAATGGACACGATTCGGCCAAATATGTGAGTGTTGATGACCGACACGTAAACGCACCCTGGGGTTCGTCAATCATGGAAATGACTCTGAGACCCCAAAATAGAGTAGTAGTCCATGAAACGGGCCAGAATCGGCCCAAACTGTGATTGTTGATGACCGACACGTAAGGACACCTTGGGGTTCAACAACTATGGAAATCGCTTCGGGACCCCAAAACGGTGAGTAATAGTCCACGAAACCCGTCAGAATTGGCCAAAACTCTCAGTGTTGACGATGGACACATAAACGAACCCCGGGGTTCATCGATCGTGGAAATTGCTCTAGGTCCCCAAAAGGCTGAGTGATAGTGCACAAAACGGACTAGAATCGGCCGAATATGTGAGTGTTGATCACCGACACGTAAACGCACCAAGGGTTCATCAATCATGGAAATGACTCTGAGACCCCAAAATAGAGTAATAGTCCAAGAAACGGGCCAGAATCGGCCCAAACTGTGATTGTTGATGACCGACATGTAAGCGCACCTTGGAATTCGACAACCATGGAAATCGCTTTGGGACCCCAAAACGGTGAGTAATAGTCCATGAAACGGGCCAGAATCGGCCAAAACTGTGAGTGTTGACGACAGACACATAAATGAACCCCGGGATTCATCAATCGTGGAAATCCCTCTGGGTCTCCAAAACATTGAGTAATAGTGCACGAAACGGACACGATTCGGCCAAATATGTGAGTGTTGATGACCGACACGTAAATGCACCCTGGGGTTCGTCAATCATGGAAATGACT
>NW_025253428.1:0-1991 GCF_018294505.1 Triticum aestivum | reverse complement strand
TAGGAGGCGTAGGATGAAGATGGTCTCTCTCAAACAACCCTGCAACCAAATAACAAAGAGTCTCTTGTGTCCCCAACACACCCAATACAATGGTAAATTGTATAGGTGCACTAGTTCGGCGAAGAGATAGTGATACAAGTGCAATATGGATGGTAGATAAAGGTATTTGTAATCTGAAATTATAAAAACAGCAAGGTAACAAGTGGTAAAAGTGAGCGTAAACGGTATTGCAATGATAGGAAAGAAGGCCTAGGGTTCATACTTTCACTAGTGCAAGTTCTCTCAACAATAATAACATAGATAGATCATATAACAATCCCTCAACATGGAACAAAGAGTCACTCCAAAGACACTAATAGCGGAGAACGAACGAAGAGATTATGGTAGGGTACTAAACCACCTCAAAGTTATTCTTTCGGATCAATCTATTCAAGAGTTCGTACTAGAATAACACCTTAAGACATAAATCAACCAAAACCCTAATGTCACCTAGATACTCCATTGTCACCTCAAGTATCCGTGGGCATGATTATACGATATGCATCACACAATCTCAGATTCATCTATTCGACCAACACAAAGTACTTCAAAGAGTGCCCCAAAGTTTCTACCAGAGAGTCAAGAACGTGTGCCAACCCCTATGCATAGGTTCATGGGCGGAACCCGCAAGTTGGTCACCAAAGCATACATAAAGAGGCACATGATATCCCATTGTCACCACAGATAAGCACGACAAGACACACATCAAGTGTTCTCATAAAAGACTCAGTCCGATAAGATAACTTCAAAGGGGAAACTCAATTCATCACAAGAGAGTAGAGGGGGAGAAACATCATAAGATCCAACTACAATAGCAAAGCTCGGGATACATCAAGATTGTGCCATAGAGGGAACACGAGAGAGAACACGAGAGAGAGAGATCAAACACATAGCTACTGGTACATACCCTCAGCCCCGAGGGTAAACTACTCCCTCCTCGTCATGGATAGCGCCGGGATGATGAAGATGGCCACCGGTGATGGATCCCCCCTCCGGCAGGGTGCCGGGAAGGGCTACCGAGAGGTTTTTGGTGGCTACAGAGGCTTGCGGTGGTGGAACTCCCGATCTATCTTGATATTCGATGGTTTTAGGGTACGTAGGCTTATATAGGCGAAAGAAGTCGGTCAGGGGGTGCTCGAGGGGTCCACGAGACAGGGGGCCGCGCCCTGTCGGGGGGGGGGGCTATCTCCTGGGCTCCTCGAGGATCTTCTGACTTAATCTCCAAGCCTCCAGGATGATAATCTTCCAAAAAAACACGTTGCCGAAGGTTTCATTCCGTTTGGACTCTGTTTGATATTCCTTTTCTTCGAAATACTGAAACGGGCAATAAAACAGCAATATGGGCTGGGCCTCCGGTTAATAGTTTAGTCCCAAAAGTAATATAAAAGTGTATAATAAATCCCATAATCATTCAAAACAGATAATAAAATAGCATGAATGCTTCATAACTTATAGATACGTTGGAGACGTATCAGCATCCCCAAGCTTAATTCCTACTCGTCCTCGAGTAGGTAAATGATAAAAGAAATAATTTATGAAGTGTGAATGCTAGAGGTGCACAAGTTTGATCAATGATAATTTCAATCACCTTTACTAGCATCATTATATGTCATAACAGTAGTTCATCTCATAAAACTTTTCATGATAAAGTAACAAGCAATTCACATGCCAAAGCATAGACCATAAACTTTCTTGAAAACTAGAAAACTTCATTCTTAGTCATCAAACAATTGCAATTCATCTTACTTTCAGGAAGAGTCTATGTCAGAGCTTTGGTTTAGCAAACTTCACATACTCAACTATCATATAGTCTTCTACCATTGCTAACACTCACGCAATACTTGTGGTTATGAAGTTTTAATCAGACACAGAGAAAGATTGGGGCTTATAATGTTGCCTCCAAACGTATTCACCTTTGGGTGATGTCAACAATAATAGTTCATGCTAACGTA
>NW_025253427.1:0-1991 GCF_018294505.1 Triticum aestivum | reverse complement strand
TGCCGGTCATCAATACTCATAGTTTTGGCTGATTCTGGCCCGTATCATGGACTATTACTCACTTTTTTGGGCCCCCGGAGTGATTTCCACGATTAACGAACCACGGGGTGCATTTACGTGTCGGTCATCCACACTCACAGTTTTGGCCGATTCTGGCCCGTTTCTTGGACTATTACTCTGTTTTTGGGTCTCGGCGTGATTTCCAGGATTGACGAACACCGGGGTGCATTTATGTGTCGCTCATCAAACACTCGCAGTTTTGGCCGATTCTGGCCCATTTCGTGGAGTATTACGCACTGTTTTGTGGTATCGAAGTGATTTCAACAATTAACTAACCGCGGGGTGCGTTTACGTTTCGGTCATCAACACTTACATTTTTGTCCGATTCTTGCCTTTTTTGTATACTATTACTCACTGTTTTGGGGTCCCGGAGTGATTTCCACGATTAACGAACCCTGGCGTGTGTTTACGTGTCGGTCATCAACACTCACAGTTTTGGCCGATTCTGGCCCGTTTCGTGGACTATTGCTCACTTTTTTGGGGCCCCGGAGTGATTTCCACGATTAAGGAACCCTTGGGTGCGCTTACGGGTTGGTTATCAACACTCGCGGTTTTTGTCGATTCTGACCCGTTCCGTGGACTGTTACTCACCGTTTTGGGGCCCCAAAGCGATTTCCATGGTTGTTGAACCCCAAGGTGCGCTTAAGTGTAAGTCATCAACAATCGCAGTTTGGGCCGATTCTGGCCCATTTCTTGGACTATTACTTAGTTATGGGGTCCCGAAATGACCCCGGGTTGTGTTTACGTGTCGGTCAGCAACACTCACAATTTTGGCCAATTCTAACGTGTTTTGTGGACTATTACTCACTGTTTTCAGGTCCCGAAGTGATTTCCATAGTTGTTGAACCCCAAGGCGCGCTTACGTGCCGGTCATCAATACTCATAGTTTTGGCTGATTCTGGCCCGTATCATGGACTATTACTCACTTTTTTGGGCCCCCGGAGTGATTTCCACGAT
Source organism: Triticum aestivum (assembly GCF_018294505.1). Classification (NCBI taxonomy): domain Eukaryota; kingdom Viridiplantae; phylum Streptophyta; class Magnoliopsida; order Poales; family Poaceae; genus Triticum; species Triticum aestivum. The sequence goes on along the minus strand of NW_025253427.1, from coordinate 974 downwards.
TAACGAACCACGGGGTGCATTTACGTGTCGGTCATCCACACTCACAGTTTTGGCCGATTCTGGCCCGTTTCTTGGACTATTACTCAGTTTTTGGGTCTCGGCGTGATTTCCATGATTGACGAACACCAGGGTGCATTTATGTGTCGCTCATCAAACACTCGCAGTTTTGGCCGATTCTGGCCCATTTCGTGGAGTATTACGCACTGTTTTGTGGTATCGAAGTGATTTCAACAATTAACTAACCGCGGGGTGCATTTACGTTTCGGTCATCAACACTTACATTTTTGTCCGATTCTTGCCTTTTTTGTATACTATTACTCACTGTTTTGGGGTCCCGGAGTGATTTCCACGATTAACGAACCCTGGCGTGCGTTTACGTGTCGGTCATCAACACTCACAGTTTTGGCCGATTCTGGCCCGCTTCATGGACTATTGCTCACTTTTTTGGGGCCCCGGAGTGATTTCCACGATTAAGGAACCCTTGGGTGCGCTTACGGGTTGGTTATCAACACTCGCGGTTTATTCGATTCTGACCCGTTTCGTGGACTATTACTCACCATTTTGGGGCCCCAAAGCGATTTCCATGGTTGTTGAACCCCAAGGTGCGCTTAAGTGTAGGTCATCAACAATCGCAGTTTGGGCCGATTCTGGCCCGTTTCTTGGACTATTACTTAGTTATGGGGGTCCCGAAATGACCCCGGGTTGTGTTTACGTGTCGGTCAACAACCCTCACAATTTTGGCCAATTCTAACGTGTTTTGTGGACTATTACTCACTGTTTTCAGGTCCCGAAGTGATTTCCATAGTTGTTGAACCCCAAGGCGCGCTTACGTGCCGGTCATCAATACTCATAGTTTTGGCTGATTCTGGCCCGTATCATGGACTATTACTCACTTTTTTGGGCCCCCGGAGTGATTTCCACGATTAACGAACCACGGGGTGCATTTACGTGTCGGTCATCCACACTCACAGTTT
>NW_025253426.1:0-1991 GCF_018294505.1 Triticum aestivum | reverse complement strand
GGCTATACCATATCATGCTATTATGAATTGCCTGAGATGTTTATCCCTTATGATGCACCCTTCTTGATTGCGCGGTAGTCGCTTTTTATTAGGGTGATCTCTCACTTAAAATATCAAAGTAGTTAGTGTTCACCCAAGTGTAGCACCGTCTGAAATTCGTATCTTTTCGGGGTGCGCCATGTACACATGAGCACGAACGAATCGAGAGGAATGAGGCGGGTGAGGTCAGACCTCGCAGCAAGATCACTTGGTTGTCTTTGACGTTCAGGCAGGAGAGTCCTGAGCTCGGAACACGCCCATCGAAAGATGAACAAGAATCACATAGAGATGTGATCGGCAAGTTGGCCTACCGATTGAAATTCGTGTCATCAGTGATGAACCCGTCAATGGCATCGAATAGAAATATGGATCTTGAATCACTCTAAATCAATTATGAGAGATATTGATTTGAGTGGGAGCGCACTGTTGAATTAACATGTTTAATTCTCAGTGCAATTAAATATGAACACTGTCTAAGTGTTTCTTGCATAATAGTTGTAGAATTATGGCTCGCATTTCCACCTTCCCTATTAAAATTGACTAGCTGTTAAATATCTGGTTAAAACTTTACGATTGGTAACGTAATATGAGGATTGTCCTCAAAAGTGCCGAGAAGGACTTTGTCCTATCGCATGCTTTCCGTATCCTCCCGCTAATGCTATGGATCATGTGACTCTCGTCCTTCGATCCAAAAGCTAGAATTCTGTTACGGTCAAGTGGAATATGTTTGCTTCCATGAAACCCAAACTTCGAAAGTTGGGATAGTTATATGATATTCATGGAACTGAAAATTATTTTCAGATACAAACAAAGCAATGTTTGTTTGCAAGTATTAGTAAAAGTGTTTACTATGCATTTGACTGTTGGGAAAGGGATCCAGAAGAACGCCTGTCATATAATGAAAGGTGAATAAAACAACAACTTAAAGAGAAAGGAAGTGTCCAAAGGGTGTTAGTATGACTTACACGCCTAGGAAGTCCGGGGCTAATGCCACTCTTAAGTTGGGTGCTTCTTCTGAGAGTAGGAGAAATACTAAAAGTTAAACTGCTAGAAGTATAAAGGCAAAAGGAAAGAAGACTGGAATATCCAGCTCATGTATGAATGTCATACAAGTTTTTGATGTATAGAAGGCTGGTCAAAGATATAGTTCTTGCGAATTATGGTTAAACGTGTTAATCACTAATTCTTGGGTATTGTGAGTTCATCACAAAAATGCCCGCTCGATGGCATTCTGTTGCAACTCGATGTAAGAACTACTATGGCCTGAAAGACTAGCTAGAAATGAGGTTAAGGTATACACAGGGAACATAGTAAATGTTACTATACCTTCCATCGGTGTATTGTCGTCTGTATTTATTTTCATAATTCATTTAGAGTTTTACAAACTCTATCCCATTGCATAAGGTATCTTGCAAGAAGGTCGTTCATAAGAGAACTTTTTATGTTCGATGTTATGAAAAACACAAGGGCCATACTTTCATTATGAATGAGATGTATGTTATGAATATTGATAATAATACAATACCTCTGGGTTTACTTTCATAATTCATTTTAGAGTTTCATACACTCTAGCCCATTGCACAATGTTTGTTGCAAAAGAGTTGTTCATAAAAACAACAATTGTTGTTAAGTATTATGAATAACATAAGGGCCATACTTCCATCATCGATGGGACGTATGTTATGAATATTGAGGGTAATATGATACATCCATAACACTGACGCTAAATATCGCAAGACTAAAAGAATACCACACAAGTGTGGCACTACATTTGGTCACATTGGAGAAACCCGCATGGAAAATTCCATTATGATGGATTTTGAAGTCTTTTTGATTTTGAATCATCTGACACTTGCAACTTTCCTCCGAAAAGTGAAGTGACTAAAATACCGTTCACAGGCCATAAGGAACGAACAACAAACTTATTAGTGATCATACATTTGATGTGTGTA
>NW_025253425.1:0-1991 GCF_018294505.1 Triticum aestivum | reverse complement strand
TATATAAAGGGGTCCCGAGCTCACTCTCGTGCACGCAGCACCTCCACTACTCACCAACACCCCGCCAGGCCACTAGGGGGACCTCGAGGAGGTCTCCTCCCCCAGCTCCGGCCGCCTCGCCCCGCCTCGGCCTCCAGCTCGATTCACTTCGGTGAGGCCACCTCCGGCGCCCAAACCTCGTCCGTAGCCCTCTCTTGCACCCAGTAGTCTAACCCCCACCTCAATTTAATCTTTGCAGCCCTCTCCGACGAGCTCCATCCACGCCCGAACCACCGTCCGCCGGAGTTGAGACCGCCGTCGACGTGCTGCTCACCGGCGACCAACACCACCACCCACCGTTGCGGAAGGACACGGTGAGCACATTGGTAACCTCTGATCCCCATGCCTCGCCGTGGATCGCCGCCGGCGACCACAGCAGCTCTCGGGCGCCGACGAGCCTCGTCCCTCCCATTTCAAAATTTAAACATGACAAGTGGGACCCGCTGTCAGCCTCTCTGTCCTTTCTAAACGAAGCGTTATCTGAAAACGCCTTCTGCCAAATACGTTTTCTCTTCGGGCTGGCGTAATCGCTACCGAAGCGTTTTCTGCTTTTATAAACTAGCCCCTGGAAATCTTCTGTTTCATTACAGATAAGTCCCTGGACAAAAACCCTTATAACTTTTAATCAGAAAAGTATTTTTGATTGATTCTTTTTCTGTTCTCTTTAAAATTTTGTCTAGTTTTTTATCAGATTTATTTGAAAAATATTTGGTTTACCTTCTGTGCTCTCCTTGGTATTTATGTTAGCGCATATATTTTCTTTAAAACGTAGATACCGAAGGAGGTGACGGAGCCGCGAACTTCACCGAGCTAGGCTCCGACTACTCTGAACCAGGCAAGCATGTTTGAACTTTTGATATGATGAGTGTCTTGGCATGTTTTGCATTTAGTTAGTTTCATGGCATGCCGGTGAGTATACCGATGAACGTTATTTTATGTGATAATGAGGTAAGTGAGTTCGATGATCCATACGTGGATGAATGTGAATATGAATGGCCATGTGTTGGCATGAGGATGGGTACGACGGCAGTGTTGTAGCATGCCAGTCTTACGCCAGACTATGTGACTTCAGTGTCAAACCATATCGGTCCAGTACCTATCATTTTCTTCCTTGTACTACCACATGTTTTCCGCAAGGAATATGGTTTAGTAAGTTCCAAACCGCTTTCATGGTACACACCAAAGAGGAGAGGCCGTGATGATGGTTCCATGGCCCTGGATTAAAGCCAGTCATCCGGTCAGGGGGCATGGGTGTTTCCGGTTGGGACCGAGAGGGGGGCACCCCTTAGAGCGCGCGTATATAAATTTGATCCCATGCTATTCGAGATTGTGATCTCCCCGTCTCAAAAGTTTTTCTTGGACGATGACTAGGGTGATTCCTAGCATCGAGAGGTTGGATGGGTGTGTACCGGTTAGCTGTGTTTTCTTCTGAAATACCGTAAACGGAACTAGTCCTTCGTGACTACGGAAATCCGTTGACTGTGGGAAAAATTTTGTACAAACTCTGCAGAGTCATATATTCCTCCAAATCATCTCTTCCATGTCAAGTTTCGTTCCTTCTTATCCTAATCAAGTGTCAGCTTTGATGACAGAGACTCCGGTGAATCGCATGAGTGCTAAGTCCGGTTAAATGATCACTCATGTGGATGGACTAACCCGTTTGTTTTCATGAATTGAATGTTTATTATGAGTATTATTTACTTGTGAATAAAAGCCCTTTATGTGATGTCGCTCAGACGTCCGACTGTGGCATTTCTTTTTAAAGCCCTTTCTGCGATGTCGCTCAGACGTCCGACTGTGGCATTTCTTTTAAAGCCCTTTACGTGATGTCGCTCAGACGTCCGACTGTGGCATTTCTTTTAAAGCCCTTTACGTGATGTCGTTCAGACGTCCGACTGTGGCATTTCTTTTTAAAGCCCTTTCTGCGATGTTGCTCAGACGTCCGACTGTGG
>NW_025253424.1:0-1991 GCF_018294505.1 Triticum aestivum | reverse complement strand
CAGTAAAACCAAGTCTGGTTCCAATCTTTAGGATGGCTATGATGTTTGGCATGTGGGAAGTCAACTTATTTCCTCTTCTGAATTGAAACGCCACCAAGCTCTGTGTTGGGACCATCAGAGAACTCTGTACGACGGTTCAAGTGGAAAAAATCCCAGAACAACTCCACAGATGGCTCTTCTTGGAGGTAAACTTCGCAGAAGACTTGAAAGTTGCATATATTGGACACGAAGTTCGGCCCAATATCTTGTGGATGGAGCTGGAAGCTTGCGAGGACATCCCGGAATTTTTTTGATCCGGGTGGGCTGAATCCCCGGTCTAAGTGTTGCATAAAGACAATCACTTCTCCCTTCTGAGGTGTAGGTGGGCATTCAGAGCCCGGAACTCGCCAGTGAAGTACCCTCTTGGAGGCTAAAGCGCCAGTGGTGACATAACCATTGATTTGTGTCTCCGTAATCCGGGACGGAACCCAATTGCAAGCAGAGAATTGTTTCGTCATCTCGGAAAGGAAAACTGAAAGGAAAAATAAAAAAGCCGGTTTACAAATTAAATGGTTTAAGTGTATTATTCAGTGTTAAACCGGCGAGTTGTGGTTCAAAGTCAGTTGGCGGTTTAAGAGAGGGCTAATGGTATGTGGCGGATTGGTTATCAGAGGCACGAGATTTATGCTACGGTTGAATCAAAAAAGCTATGACAGAAGTGAATACGAAGTGACTAGGGATGAACACCTATGAACGCAGGTGAAAACAGGAGCCCTAAAATATAGATCTAGGGTTATGAGGGAGAAACTTACCAGATGCGCAGGACAGCGGAGGAACGCCGGAGATCTCTGGTACAACCAAGTTGATGCAGCGGCCTTTGTTGACGCAGCGTTCGAAGGTCGAGGGCGGCGGTGGAGCTTCAGAGCCGGGGCGTCGCGAGGAAGAAGAAGTACGGAAGGGGAAGAAAAGAAAGGGCCCCTGGGTCTATTTATAACAGGGAAAGGAGATAAAGACCGGCGCTAAAATCGAGGAGCCCAAAGCGGCAAGTGGCGCAGTTGTTGCCTCGATTTCCAGGATGACATTAATGAAGGGAATCTTTTATTTGTTTTTTACATAAATGACTTCATGATGATCCGTTGCTGTATCCAAAAGATGACGTCATGGCGGTTTAACAAGGTTTATGAAACAGGGCGTCATGGCGGTTTACGAGAAGCAAAGGAAGATGTTCACATGGTTTTTTAAGTACTGAAGATTGACATGAATAAATTCAAATCACTCTGGGGCCTAATGTTAGGGATATAACTATTGAGTATAAACCGCCCAGGAGGGGCCGGTTTACGCTCAAACGTATTGAAGCCCATGAAGACTCAGAAGATGGCGTTTTACTATGAAGCTTAGAGGCCCAGAGCCTAGTGGCGGATTAGGGCCCATAATAGCAAACCGCCATGGTTATGTAAACTTGTGTTGTAAGTTAGGAAAGAAGAGACCAAGCCGAACCCTTGTATTAATCAGCCTCGGGACTCTGTAGACCGACCGGGCGTCAACCTGTGTATATAAAGGGACGACCCGGCGGCGGTTCAGGGACAACAAACAACAATCGAGACTCAGGCAAAGCATATTTGCACCCTGGTCATCGAAACCCAATCAATCCCATCACAACTAGACATAGGCTTTTACCTTCATCGAAGGGGCCGAACTAGTATAAAACTCCCGTGTCCCTTGTCCGGTTTAACCCCTTCAAGCTAACCCGTAGCGATGGCTCCATGACTAAGTCCTTTTATGAGGACATCTGACGTGTTAATTCCACGACAGTGGGGATTCAATGGGTAGCATAAAAAATCTTCTATGTGGTGTAGGCTAATCTGCGAAAGGAGTGTCTACGGCGCCTCTGGTTCCTCTTATACAACTCTGTTATGGAATACTTCATGTTGGTGCATGAAGGCGTATATGAATAGGAGTCGGTCGTAGTGTTGTTTCACACACATTGTAGAGTGTTCGCACTTTTCCTTGTG
>NW_025253423.1:0-1991 GCF_018294505.1 Triticum aestivum | reverse complement strand
AGGATAAGGTAGTGGGCTTGAGCACTTAGGAGAAACCTTTACTCGGTCGATCTCCACTGGTACGTCTGCAACGGGTGCTGCAGAGAGCTCCTTGCTGCGCCCCGCGGCCGGACCAAGCGGAACCACCACAGTCGGAGCACGACGACGTGCAGATTGCTGTAGCATGCAGGACTCGGCGAAGTCTTGATATGGGCAGGAACCTGCAGTCCCAGGCGCGCATTGCCTGTAGCAGAGGGCGGAAAACCACGTCTAGCCCCACCGGTGGTAGCTCTACCCATGCTTGAATGCACGATATGTGTGTGCTGGTACATCATGCATGTAAGTGGAAGTCTTGTCCATGCAAGCATGCAGGCCCAAGCCATGGCCCGCTCGCCTGGGAGGACAGCAGGAGCTTGCTGCTGCCGAAGTTGTCGCATCTCTGCATGAACCGCCAGAGCCGCCGAAGATCCCGACGGAGGCAGTGGCGGCAACCCTGCTGAATGTGGCAGCAAGGACAGAGGCGCGGCATGTGATATAGTTTGCATAGGAACCAGAGCAGTAGAACCTGAGTTTGGACAAGGATTCACAACCACCGAGCTTCCATTCTATGTTTTTTTTTATTAGCATCATCATCCTTTTCTTCGGCATCATGGTCATGACCTCTGTCGGGGCTATCATCATGGTGTTTCCACACAAGAGGAATACAATCCGCATCTGGTATGTAGTCTTCTTTTTCAACTTGATAGAGAAAGCTATATTCCTTCAGCTTCACAAATGCCTCAGCTAATGTGGATTCCCCTCCCAATATATCATCAGATGAGAAAATATTTATGGAGCGCACCACAACCTGAATGCGAACAATACCATGACGACGCAAGGCATAAAGATCGACGTCTTGAGTGGCTCCGATGACCGACCCAACAGCCCAAAGTCCAAGAAAATGCCGCAGCGAGTGGGGGACTCCAAAAACATTAACCATAACAGTTTCAAGAGAAACATAAGATGGACATCTTCCAGAAGGAAATCTCAACATTGTGCGACTTGACCCGAACATCTAGGTCCGCCATTCGATGCAGATGGAGGTTGAGATCGATCTGGTGATATTTTGTCTCGTGGTGATATATTGTGTCCTGTCCATGAACTTCTGCTACTTTCTTTCCGTCTTGTGGTGTATTTCCTTGTCAGTCACAGTAACATTGTTGTTTTTCTAGTGCTCCCTCTTTCCTACAACATCAATGTTGACATTAAAAATCGTATCAAAATCATGAAAACGATTAGCAGAAATTATACTTATACTTGGCGATGGAGGGAAATGCATATGTTCAGATGAATTCAAGAAGGTAGCAGAAATTGTACTGAAAGAGTAAATAATCACAGCTAGGTACCGCACAAAAGACCACAACGTGACCAAACCTACACGCTGGATTGTCTGGTGTTTGTTGCACCACATGTTACCCAAGCCGGGACTTCAACTAGATTGAGACGAGGCTTGGCGCATACGGAAGTGCGCTAAAGTATATGGTAGATTGGCCTGGATATTCGACAACTGTTCCCTCATCGACATCAACAAGTGTGTTCTCGTCGACATCGGAATATCTCACGTCAATCATACGAATTGTATGGTTGACAGCAACACTTTTTCCAGGTTGATACGTGCAACGGTGCAGATAATTGCCAGAGGGTTGGCACACGAGCACGCCATCACTCAGCATGGCAATCGGACAAAGAGGCCGGGTCCAACCACTACGGATGTTGTACTGCTTCTCCCATCCTAACTTGTCCAAGTCGGTGCATACCCACATTTCAAGGGCTCTGTTCATGAGCCTTCTGCTAGTCGTCAAGCACAACTCCTCCCGCAGCTCAGACAAGGTGGATGTCTCCTGGTTATCACACGACCAGCAAGGAGGTGGTGGAATAAGGCTGAACGTTTCATCATCCAATCTCATCCGGAGAAAACCCAAGGTCGACAAGTAGTAGCGATGCTTGCGATAACCGGTGATCCAGATCAAGGA
>NW_025253422.1:0-1991 GCF_018294505.1 Triticum aestivum | reverse complement strand
GCCGCCGCCGCAGCCACAGCTTCAACGACATGTACATTCTGCTCGGATCTAGTCAGGTAACCCACCAATCTGTATCACGGCCCCAACCTGATTGCTTAACTGGCGCTTGCGAAACATCCTCATGCTTCCAAATCCCCACCACCCCTACCTCTAGAGCATCACCGTGCAAGCCCAACCACATATCACGTGGAGGCCGAGGAGCTAATGGCGGTCCATGGCGCGATTGCCGTTGTGCGTATTGACCTAGAGGAACACCTCGCCTCAACCACTACCGACTTGGTGCAGGCTTTGGCCTAGATGAAGTGCCCCAGTGACTACCCCCCATGACTTACCAGGTATGATCTCACCAGCTCAATCTTACCAATACCACTTGCAATGGCTATGTTTTGTACGGTTGATGTATTAAGTATGCTCGTGCCTTGTTTATTTTAGTATGTTTTATTGCCACGCAAGGCTCGTCTCTTTTGCTCTACACGATCCATTCCATTGTGTACAATTACTGGCATGCATAGGAATAAAACATAGTGAGAATATGTAAGGAGTGCATGCACAAATCCAGAGTGATGGTAGCAAGCTGTGGATAGACCCAAAACCAATGATAACAGGCAGATAATAGCTTTAGTTAAAAAAATACAGATACTGGATCCTTTAATGTTTGTTTGCACCCAACATGAACCTCATAGTAGACACCGGAGAATAACCGGATAGTAGACAGATAGTACTGATTGATGCCCCAATATGTACCACACAACCATTTAAAAACTCAAGTTTCAGCATTAGTTTGGACCTGACTCGGAGTCTAATAGGTGAACACGATGATAATGTAGCATGCCATCATATTAAGCAACGCATAACGTAAGCAGACACGGAAGCGTGCGACCTCTCTTGCGGACCCGTGTAGTCCTCAAGGTCATCTGCTCAGTTGATGATGGTAATGCAGTTGTCGTGGCTACCGGCGGCGGGGAAGAAGATCTGAGGCGGCGAAAGGGAGTCTGGAGAGCGGATCCCTGCTGTGGTGAACCCTTCTGTCATTGGAGCAGCTGAGCTGGGGTGGAACACAGCGCCGCAGGAGTAGGACAAACCACACAAGGTTTTCTTTGACACATATCTGTAACAGAAGTAATTGAGTAAGGGCTTGCTTGAATTTGAGTATTCTAACAATGCAGGGATATCTGTAACAGATTTTTCCAAAACTAAGTCGCTCCCTTTCATGAATTCTGTAGTATACTCCTCCGTCGACGCTCCCTTTCATGAATTCTGTACTTCCTGTCACCGACATGTGGGACATATAGCAATCGGGTCGACGTGTCAAGCACCAAATAACAGTGCAGAACAGCAGGGGGGACGCACCCCACTCGTACCGGCCCAGTAGTAGTAATCAGCAATGAGACGTCAAATCACAATGTCGCACCTTCCCAGACGGACGAAGCAACCATTATTTCACACTTCGGTTCGATATCATCTCAAACCACGTACTAGTATTGCTTCTGCCTCAAGAGGGACACGCGCATCGCCTTGGTACATCATGACACGTGGGACCTCATTTTTACTATACTTCCTCTGTATCGGTTTACTACATGGCATGCACATCGTTCTAGGTTGAGAATTTAACTGGCTATATATATGTGATGAACAGTATGCTAGCCTTTTAAAAAATGTATACTTTTGTACAGTAGTACTATCGATGGATTGCGCCATGGAGCAAAAATTGAAATTTTAAAAAAGGTGGTACATATAGAGAGCGCTCGTCGCCAAATTATGCATATAGTACTATTAAAAAAGATAGTACATGTGGGGTGCTAAATTCTATTAAAGAAATACTAGTAGTATGTACATACTGAAGAGTTAAAGTAATGAGAAGAAACATAACATAGTTCTGCTGGGGGCTTAGCACAACACACCCCTCAAATTAAACTAAGCACACCTGAAATTAAACTATGCAACTAATCCGGTAGACATTGCATTAGAAGTTTAGAACCACCATGAGCAAC
>NW_025253421.1:0-1991 GCF_018294505.1 Triticum aestivum | reverse complement strand
TCGGTAGTATGTGGACTTATGAATTTGACCACTAAATTCTTATGTATGGCCTCCCTCAATGCTTTAGATGTTTCACTGGCCCGCCTCAAATAAAATTACTAGCTCCGTCCCTGGGTAAATCGATCTCTCAAGCCTTTTCTGTAGATGATCTCACTGAACGGTACAAGGCTCACGACGAGCGTATGCATTACAATTTCAGGGACGGGAGGAACGATGAGCGTAACAGAGGCCTCCAGATGTACTCCGCCACTGTGTTCGGATCCATATGCGATTTTGGCAAAACTGGAGCAATTCGAGGAGAACGGGAGTGGAGCCGGCATGGTCTGTCAACATGTATGGTGCCAGATTCCACAGCGGTTTCACCTGTGGCTCTGTTCTTCTCTGCGCCTCTCAGCTAGATGACACAAAGTGGTCACCCCATTGGGTCCTTGAGAAGCAAACCCATCACAAGAATGAAACCCGATGCTTCCCAATCTCAGCATATCTCTCGTGTTTCAATGTGCACGATGCTAGTTCCATGCATAGTATGCTAGTGCATATCTCACTTGCTTTAAATAAGACCAGGTGTTTGTTTCCTCCAATATTTGTTTGGGCCCTTTATAAGAGGAGAGACATGTCTTTGTTCAAAACATCATATCTTAGATAAGAAGATTCATGTGTTTGATTCGACATAGCAGATCAATTAAAGTTGATTTATTTTCAATGCAATGTTTTTAGGTTGGTGTAGGAAATAACCAAATTAGATTTTTTTTTGCAAGAACCAGCGACTCATGTTATTTCACATTCGGGACTTGCAAAACAAATACGTACATCCATAGTGGAAGTGGTGGGGTAGAACATAGCCTTCACTGGAGCGAACCAGTTTTTCTTTGCGAGAACCGATAAATCACATACTATTTTCTTTAGTTTGTGGAGTTACAAGTAAATGTGTAGAGCCATTGTATATGTACTAGAGACGATGCACGTTTTCTAAAATATGTGAATTTAAAACTGAAGATTAACAGCTATATCTGAGAACTAATGCTTCAAATGATCATTTGGAATCTCCCGCACACACAAAAAATGACCGTTTTTTTTGTTTTTCAAAAGCAAGGATAACCCCCAGGCCCCAGCAAAAAAGAAAACTGATCAACTGGAATCTTGTCTTCAATATCTTGCTCTAATGGAAGAGCAGAATATTGCAATAAGCTCCAAGGTATACCACCTGCTATTTGTTTGTCCTTATGCTTGGGTAAATTATAGTTTGGATTTTCTGAACTCTTTGCTGGTTTGTCATTTTAAATTGGAAAATAGTTCCCCAGGATCCTGTTATTGTAAATCACCTCTTTATCTGAATTTTTGATCTCTTAGATTGTTGTATTCATTCAAAAACGATACAGAAAAATGTATCTTATCAGGGTATTATACTTCTTGTCATTCACTTTTTACTAGTTTGCTGAAATATGAACTTCGATGGTATGTCATTTTTGTTTGTTTGACTTGTAATCTTGATGAATCCTTCAATTTTCATATGCCATATTGTATCTGCTTCAGGCCATCAAAATAGCTCTTCCAGAGAAGGATAGGACATTTAGGTGCAGATGGCATAGATTTTGTGGATGTTCTTGCTAATGAGGACTACGTAGAAATGAAAGATCTATTAAGCTCAGATGGCTCTGCATTGACTTCCGTATTTTCAACTAGACGATCCGAAGAGTACATTTTTCTGCCAGAAAATTTCTGATCTATTCATCATGTCATGGTAGTACAAAGAACAAAGATATTATAAAAAGTACATCCATGTCCATAGACCACCTAGCGATGACTACAAGGACTATAGCGAGCCGAAGGTGCACCGCCATCATCATCCCTCACTCACCAGAGCTAGGCCAAACTTGTTGCAGTAAAAAGTTGGGAAGTCGTCGTGCTAAGGCCCCACAGGACCAGCACCAGAACAACAAGCGTTGAAGATAAAGAGAAGTATAGATAAAAAGGATTCAATTTGTAGGCAC
>NW_025253420.1:0-1991 GCF_018294505.1 Triticum aestivum | reverse complement strand
GACGGCGGCAAGTTTCGCTGGCCATGGTTGAACCCGCCAATCATCTTGATGCTCTTGCGGACCCTCATTGGCGGTCCGCCATGGACGTGGAATACCAGGCGTTGCTCAAGAACCAGACCTGGCACCTCGTTCCTCGGCCTCCTCGCTGCAACCTCATCGACTGCAAATGGGTTTTCAAACTCAAGTATCGTGCCGATGGCTCCATTGATCGTCATAAGGCTCGTCTCGTCGCCAAAGGGTTCAAGCAACGCCATGGCATCGACTATACAGAGACATTCAGTCCAGTAATTAAGCACACCACTATTCGCCTGGTTATTTCTCTTGCAGTTTCACGTGGTTGGGTGCTTCGCCAATTGGACGTGCAGAATGCGTTCCTCCACGGCATTCTCGAAGAAGATGTATACATGAAGCAACCACCAGGATATGTTGATCCACAGCTTCCGCAGCACGTGTGCAAATTGGACAAATCACTATATGGTCTTAAACAATCCCCCCGGGCCTGGTTCTCTCGGCTGAGTGCAAAGCTTCAGGAGCTTGGTTTCCATCCCTCTCTTGCTGACACGTCCCTGTTTATCTATCATCAAGGGGGCGTATGTATGTACATGCTGATCTACGTCGATGATATCATCATTACCGGTTCGTCGCCGAAAGCGCTCACATCACTTGTCCATAGTCTGCATGAAGCTTTCGCCCTGAAGGACCTAGGCGACCTCCACTATTTTCTGGGAATTGAGGTGCAGCGCCAGGGGGAGTCTATACTTCTGAAACAGGCCAAATATACAGCTGATCTTTTGAGAAAAGCAGGTATGACATATTGCAAGCCAGTTACTTCACCAATGTCCACCTCTGAAACTTTGTCTCGCGAAGGAGGACAACTTCTGTCACCGGAAGCAGCCACGAGATATCGGAGTATTGTAGGGGCACTACAATATCTGACTTTGACACGTCCGGACATTAGTTACGCCGTGAACAAAGTATGCCAATATCTCCACTCGCCCGCAGAAGCACACTGGACGGCAGCAAAACGCATCCTGCGATACCTGAGACACACATCAGGCATAGGACTGAAAATCAGCAAGTCTACATCCACTTTGCTTAGTGTGTTTTCAGACGCTGACTGGGCTGGATCGACCGATGACAGGCGCTCTACCAGTGGCTTCGTATTATTTTTCGGCTCTAATCTGGTGTCTTGGAGCGCGAGAAAACAGGCTACGGTATCTCGGTCAAGTACAGAGGCCGAATACAAGGCGCTGGCAAACGCAACAGCAGAGCTGATTTGGCTTCAAATTCTACTCGGCGAGCTCGGCATACGACAATGGAGACCGCCAGTGTTGTGGTGCGACAACATAGGAGCGACATACTTGTCAGCCAATCCGGTATTCCATGCACGCACCAAACATATCGAGGTTGATTTCCACTTTGTTCGGGAGCGAGTAGCTCGCAAGGCATTGGACATACGATTCGTGTCGTCCCAAGATCAGCTTGCCGATGGCCTGACCAAACCGATTGGCGCAGCACAACTCCGACTTCTGCGACACAATCTCAATCTCTCGGGAGCTGAGATTGAGGGGGAGTGTTAGCGGATAAGCTTGATAGCTGTAAGTTTGTTAGTATCTAGCAGGTTGTTAGCTAACTTGTACCATACGCACATATCTCTAAAACTGATCGTATCTTCCTGTTGTAAACGATCGGTGATGTAACCTGCATATAAATAGCAATCAGCGCCATCTGTTTGGATGTGCGATCCAATCTATCGTGTGTCTTTACAATGAGACATGCACTAGCCATCAACTAGAAAGCAGAAAATACTAGCTAGCCTAGAAGAGCACTGTGTGCTCACGTGATGGTCAAACACTCTGATAATACCACTGCTAACCTCTGCTCCAGCACTGCTAGCAGCACGCATCTCGTAAAACAGGAACGGTTGAGATAATGGGTACCGTGGAGCTCGTGCTACATCGCAACTTTCCTTGCAGCAATTCTTTTTTTTT
>NW_025253419.1:0-1991 GCF_018294505.1 Triticum aestivum | reverse complement strand
TCAAAACTATGCCAAGTCAGCATAAAAACCACTTTTGTTAAGTGAGGGGACTAAACAAATCAGGTTTAAAAAGTTGAGGGACCAATGTTTGCCGGTTTCAAAGTTGAGGGACCATTTCTATACTTTGAAAAGAGTTCGGGGACAAAAAATATACTTTTCCCAAATAGAAATAACAAATCCCAAATCTCAGATACTTGGAAATAGTAAATGTGTTTTATTTAAATCAATAAAGCTTACTTGATACAGTACTAAAGGAGACACATGCAGTAAATTCAAAGAGATCAATCATACAAAAACGATACAACAAGCACACACGTTAGAATATGAGACCTGAACCTTTGAATTTCTCAGCCACAAGTTGGTCCATTCTGTCTCCCATGTCCTTGCTCATGTGGTTCACCCAATCCCCAACCTTCCCTTTCCTGAATAGTGAAGTGGGATCAACAACAAGCTTTTCTCCAGCTTGCTCATGTTCAACACGACTTGGCCGATTGGCCGCGATGTTGCTCAGTGATGTGAAGCCGCATAAATCCTCAATTTGCTCCACCACTCCATTGCTATCTTCCTCCTGGGTAAACGGGACGCCCAGGAAGCTTGCTAGCTTGCTGATAACCTTCGGTGTATCAGACACAATCTCCTCATACCTCAAAAACATAACTTCATGTGGCCTGGCCAAGCTTTCTTTCCAGTACTCAAGATAGCGGTCCCAGAAAGGACCATAAGGTGAGCATCCCTCACAAAACATTGTGAATGCTTCATCCATACCTATGGACATACCTTGGTTCATTCTCTTCTCAAAGTGCCACCTTGAGATAAAGGCATCTTTGGGATCCCGGCAAACGCACACAATCCGACAACCAAGGGTGGAAACTGTGGATGGGAGCAGGGAGAGCGGCAGATGGGTGGAGAGCAGCCGCGGGGAGGGTAGCGTCTCGACTATGTCAAGGTCTCCTGGCCTTAGTGCGAGGTAAGGCACAACTTGATGAGGACGGCGCGTGAGCAGTGGGTGGTCAGTGAAGGTATAGCGGGATCTGTTTACGATGGTAAAAAGGAGGGCCTTCAACCAAGTGGTCCCACATTTGGGGTGCGCGGCAAGGATGATGTCGTCGGGGCGGGGCTTGAGCTTGTCTTTGACTGCCATGGAATCCTTAAGAGAATTAGCTCTAATCCAGCAGTTGCTGTAGAGGACGAGTGGCGTGGCCCATCCTTCTCTTGTTGGAAGTGTTTCTACGAGATTTTCGGTGTGGCTTTTGGATAAGATGAATTGAGATGGGGGGTTTTCTGAACTCTCTATAGTCTCAGAATGAAGGTGTGCCATGGCTGAGAGGTTGAGATGTGTGCTTCTTTATCCAAGTTTCTTTGTTGCTAAATATATAGAGGTGACCGATCAACTACTCAGATGCAGCGTGTGTTGCGAGATCTGCCTTGCAATAATGTCTCCCCGACAGCTCATACCAACCACGTGATCGCATCGTGTACCATCACGCAGAGTGCCAAATCATTCAGCTGGCCATGAGATAATGGATCTGGCAAGCCTCTGCTACCATTGGCTGGCGACGAATTATACCACTGTGATGTAAGGTCACTCGTGATAGAGCCTTGGCGTTAAGGCCATGCTCTCCATTAGCGGCCTTGTCGGGAGATACAACCACTCGTTTTGTATACTCCTTCGTTTTAAAATAAGTATATTTGATTTAGTACTATTTTGTACTCTGTTCGTCTTCTACAATATAAACTGTTGAGCAGGAGAGGGTGTGGCAAACCAGAGAGTGCCCCACCCGCGTCGCTACCGTGAGCGACCGGTGTGGGGGGGGGGGGGGGTACCCTCTCCTCAGACTAGCCCTCCCCTCCACCCTCCCCTCTCCTTGCTGCCGTCGGGGCGCACCATTGGCCGAAGCTTGGCCAGCGTCGACGGACGCGGGGCCTTCTCTCCCCCCCTCTCTCGGCAATGTCAGCGCGGGCTGGGGGCGAAAAGTGGCGGCGGCGGTGCT
>NW_025253418.1:0-1991 GCF_018294505.1 Triticum aestivum | reverse complement strand
AAGTCTCTGCACTCACTTTTTTTTTTCTTTTGTGAAATCTCAGTTGGCCCCTTGAATTTGAATGAATGCCCCCTGAATGAACAAAAATAGAAAAAACATTACGGCCCAAGCAGAGCAACAAACAAGCGGTTGAAAGCCCATCTCAATCTCATCTACCGCCCACACGGAGAAACCCAAAAACTCAAACCCTAATCCATCCATTCCCCTTCCCCTTCTCCCAGCCGCCAGCCCCCGCTCCGGCGATGGCGACTCCTCTTCTGCCTCGGCCTCCCTGGCCACGCATCTCCTTTACCTCCCTGCCTCCACACGCGCAGCTCCTTTAACCTCCCAGCGACAAAAGCGCCATCGATCTGCACTCCCAAACGGGATCCATGCTCCGCCTCCATCCTCCACTTCCCAGACACGACGGCGGACGACGTTTGTCCATCTCCACGGGTCTCCTCCGCGGCGGACGACGGCGACGGCGGAGCCCGCGGGCCGATGGACGCCGCGGCGAACCCTAGCTGCTTCGGGTCGCCGGCGCGGCACCTCCTCGCCTCCTCCATTGCGCGGCCTGGTTCCCACTCTTGGCCCAGCCCGTGGAACCCTTGGAGACGTACGTGTCCTGTAGGTAGCACCGTCCTCCCTGCCTTTTTCATTTCCCTGCACCATCAAATTACCTCCTTCCTTCCTTTAGCCACCAACTGCTGCTGATCCCAACTAAGTAATTTAGTCAAAATCATTGGCTAAACAACCCTCGACCTAGAACTGGAGCTGTTAATTTCTTATGATTTAGACTGGTTTCTTGGCACCCTGTCCATGCGTGTGCTGTTAACCACTCGGTAATTATTACTAGTATGTGTTGTCAGTGTGAGCATTCTATATTTATTTATTTATTTTGTCTGCCTTCAAGCAAGGGTCTGGACTTGCAAGATTCTATATGCTGCCCTCATATACTCAGAATCCAAAATGCTTTCAACAGTCCAGTACAGTATGATATTTCTTGGATAACAAACAACATTGATCTTTAACTTTGACATCCATCTAGTCTAGTAATGAAGCACATAAGGTTCCATATCAAATGAGTTTATTTTACTTAACCCACACGCTCATATATGCAGGCAAGGCAGCTCCGCTCCCCAAGATGAGGGGTCTGCATGCTTGGTGATGCCCAGCATGTGTGGGCGGCATGCGCCGTTTACTGGTACCACTAAGCATTTTGCCTTTCCTCTGTAACATATATGGCGGTGCTAGTGTTTTTCCATCGCGTCGTGGAATTTTCATCTGTGTTCTGATTTGTCATCTGTTATTTTGCTTCTCTATCAGCTGGTTGCTTGCTTCTCGTGGTTAGAAGTTCGAACGTCCTTTCTATGGTCCTGACAGACTTCATGTAGATGTATGTCATGATTTTTTAAACTTGCTAATTTGAATGGAATTGGCTGTAATAGAAATGACATTCTTTTACTTAAACATGGTTATGTTGGAATGATTTGTAGATATGTGAGCACGCTCATGCATGATGCATCGTGTTGCTGATCATGTGAGAATTTTGTATGACTAGCGTACATGGATATATGCTTGCACTGATGTATGATTGTTCCTCTGTTTAAATTAGTTTTTGGCTATGTGGTTCTGTACTAACACCATCCCCTTTCTAACTCGCTTGCTCTCGCAGGCTTCGCCGCCCTCATCCAAACACACCAAGTTTGGCAGTGAGTAGGAAGCTGGCGAGGTAGACAACCTCGCCGGGCCATCACAGACTCCTCCTTGGCCTCCCGCAGCATCTCCAACCCCCCTCCCCATGGGCACAGGCTGCAGGCCCTGGAGAGGTATGCACTCCTCTCCTTCCTTCCCCTTCCTGTCAAATGCATGTGTTTATAGGCATAGCAATCTTGCTGTTACCAACTTTATATGTTGATTGCCTTGTTTATGTTCTATGTGTAATGACTGTCTGTTTGCTAGATCCCCCGGTTAAATTGCAGAGAAATACTAGAATTTCGGTAGGATGGTAC
>NW_025253417.1:0-1991 GCF_018294505.1 Triticum aestivum | reverse complement strand
CATATATACTCGCAATATTCAGATTGCTTTTATCATATTCTTGCTTGTTCTTCGATTGCTTGCAGGAATAGACCTTTGTGGTCAGGTTGATTGTGCTCCGGTGTGGTCAATAACCTCTCAGAGTTGGTTTAGCGATTGCTAAGGCGCAACGTCATGCACGTTTGTAGTCGGATCGTCAAAGTCATCTTCACCAAATCGATAGTTATCATCTCATCGAAAGATCGGGACACCCCGCCTCTATCACTGGATGCAGAGGAAGGCCTCACACACGACGATAAACGCCGAGATGTTGAGGATGAAATTCGAGGCCAGATCATGGAAATCTAGGCCGTAGTAGAACATGAGCCCCCAGACAAAGGGATGAAGTGGGAAGCCCAGTCCGTGGAGGAAATGGGGAAGAAATACTACCCTCTCATGGGGCCTGGGGGTGGGGATGAGCTCTCCCTCGTCGGGGAGCCGGTGCGCGATGTCGCTGGACAAATATCCGGCGTCGCGCGGCTTCTGGATCTGCCCCCCCCGTGACGGAGGAGGCCATCCACTTGCCTCCCGCTCCGGACATAGTTGGAGAAGGTTGAGGTGAGAAGTGCGGACTTGGGCGCTGGAGCTTGAGTTCGCGGAGATGGATAAGCCAGGGAGGAAGAAGGCGCAGGTAAAAGGGTTGGATCTTTATCCCCTTATTTGGGCGAATAAGAACATGTGTCCCCACCGGCCTGGTAAAACTCGCTTATCTCCCAAGCGTCACAATCAATGCCGCAGTTGGGTTACCCACGTCTGGGGAATCCCGGAATAAGGGGAACACGATCTCTGCTTCGACAAGACGTGCCAAGGAAACCGCCTCGCTAAACGCACGGAGGTGGAACAATAAAAACAATTTGAGTAAAGGCTTGGTAATGGTGTGATGTCACGCCACAAAATACGTCAGCAGATTGAACTTGTGTAATATTATTCTCTCTACGGTGGTACGTGGAATTTATTTTTGCAGAGCCGGACACTATCCTGGTGTTCACAATCTTCTATAAATTATTCGGAGGAAGAACCCGCCTTGCAATGCCGAAGACAACATGCACACCAGACTCGTCGTCATTGAAGCCTGGTTCAGGGGCTACTGGGGGAGTTTCGGACTAGGGGGTGTCCGGATAGCCGAACTATCATCATCGGCCGGACTCCAAGACTATAAAGATACAAGATTGAAGACTTCGTCCCGTGTCCGGATGGGACTTTCCTCGGCGTGGAAGGCAAGCTTGGCGATACGGATATGTAGATTTCCTACCATTGTAACCAACTCTGTGTAACCCTAGCCCTCTCCGGTGTCTATATAAACCGGATGGCCTTAGTCCGTAGGACGAACAACAATCATACCGTAGTCTAGCTTCTAGGGTTTAGCCTCCTTCATCTCGTGGTAGATCCACTCTTGTAACACACATCATCAATATTAATCAAGCAGGACGTAGGGTTTTACCTCCATCAAGAGGGGCCGAACCTAGGTAAAACATCGTGTCCCTTGTTTCCTGTTACCATCCGCCTAGACGCACAGTTTGGGACCCCCTACCCGAGATCCGCCGGTTTTGACACCGACAAGGGGTACATGGGCCTTGGCCCTTACACTGTTCGCAGACAGGGAGGGCCGGATGTCAGGGCGTCGGGCCGGATGCCCGGTGGCTCGTGAGGGGCCGGATGTCCGTGCTGAAGGGCAGGATCTCCGGGCTGGTGCAGATGGCCGTTCTGTTCTCTGGGTGGGCGACGCCGGATGTCCGGGCGGAGGGGCCGGATGTCCGGTGCTTCAGGATTGGTCAGATGTCCGCTGAGGCAGCCGGATGTCCGGGCTGTTGAGGCAAGCTTCTGTGCTCTCTGGACGCCGGGGCCGGATGTCTGGGTGATTGGCCGGATTTCCGGTGAGGGGGGCCGGATGTCCGGGCTGGACGCCGGATGTCCGGTTCTTGTAGCTTCTTCTGCAGAGTCCTGGCCATGTAGATCTCAAGGGGCCGGATGTC
>NW_025253416.1:1334-1991 GCF_018294505.1 Triticum aestivum | reverse complement strand
TGGCCCGTTTCATGGACTATTACTCACTGTTTTGGGGTTCCGGAGTGATTTCCACGATTAATGGACCCTGGGGTGCGTTTACGTGTCGGTCATCAACACTCGCAGTTTTAACTAATTCTGGTCTGTTTCTTTGATTATTACTCACCGTTTTGGGGTCCCGAAGCAATTTCCATAGTTATTGAACTTCAAGGTGTGCTTATGTGTCGGTCATCAACACTGGCAGTTTTGGCCGATTCTGGCCCGTTTCATGGACTAGTACTCACCGTTTTGGGGTCCCAGAGCGATTTCCATAGTTATTGAACCCCAAGGTGCACTTACGTGTCGGTCATCAACGCTCGCAGTTTTGGCGAATTCTGGTCCGTTTCTTTGATTATTACTCACCTTTTTGGAGTCCCGAAGCGATTTCCATAGTTATTGAACTTCAAGGTGCGCTTATGTGTCGGTCATCAACACTGGCAGTTTTGGCTGATTCTGGCCCGTTTCATGGACTATTACTCACTGTTTTGGGGTCCCAGAGCGATTTCCATAGTTATTGAACCCCAAGGTGCACTTACGTGTCGGTCATCAACACTGGCAATTTTGGCCGATTCTGGCCCATTTCATGGACTATTACTCGCTGTTTTGGGGTCCCGGAGTGATTTCCACGATTAATGAACA
>NW_025253416.1:0-1324 GCF_018294505.1 Triticum aestivum | reverse complement strand
GTTTATGTGTCGGTCATCAACACTCGCAGTTTTGGCGAATTCTGGCCCGTTTCTTGGATTATTACTCACCATTTTGGGGCCCCGAAGCGATTTCCATAGTTATTGAACCCGAAGGTGCACTTATGTGTCGGTCATCAACACTGGCAGTTTTGGCCGATTCTGGCCCGTTTCATGGACTATTACTCACTGTTTTGGGGTTCCGGAGTGATTTCCACGATTAATGGACCCTGGGGTGCGTTTACGTGTCGGTCATCAACACTCGCAGTTTTGGCCAATTCTGGTCCGTTTCTTTGATTATTACTCACCGTTTTGGAGTCCCGAAGCGATTTCCATAGTTATTGAACTTCAAGGTGCGCTTATGTGTCGGTCATCAACACTGGCAGTTTTGGCCGATTCTGGCCCGTTTCATGGACTATTAGTCACCGTTTTGGGGTCCCAGAGCGATTTCCATAGTTATTGAACCCCAAGGTGCACTTACGTGTCGGTCATCAACACTGGCAATTTTGGCCGATTCTGGCCCATTTCATGGACTATTACGCGCTGTTTTGGGGTCCCGGAGTGATTTCCACGATTAATGAACACTAGGCTTCGTTTATGTGTCAGTCATCAACACTCGCAGTTTTGGCGAATTCTGGCCCGTTTCTTGGATTATTACTCACCATTTTGGGGTTCCGAAGCGATTTCCATAGTTATTGAACCCGAAGGTGCGCTTAAGTTTCGGTCATCAACACTGTCAGTTTTGGCCGATTTTGGCCCGTTTCATGGACTATTACTCACTGCTTTGGGGTCTGGGAGTGATTTCCACGATTAATGAACACTGGGGTGCGTTTATGCGTGGTCATCAACACTGGCAGTTTTGGCCGATTCTGGCCCCTTTCATGGATTATTACCCACCGTTTTGGGCTCCCGAAGCGATTGCCTTAGTTATTGAACCCCAAGGTGCGCTTATGTGTCGGTCATCAACACTTGCAGTTTTGGTCGATTCTGGCCCGTTTCATGGACTATTTACTCACTCTTTTGGGGTCCCGGAGTGATTTCGTCGATTAATGAACCCTGGGGTGTGTTTACGTGTCGGTCATCAACGCTCGCAGTTTTGGCCAATTCTGGTCCGTTTCTTTGATTATTACTTACCGTTTTGGGGTCCCGAAGCGATTTTCATAGTTAATGAACCCCAAGGTGCGCTTACGTGTCGGTCATCAACACTGGCAGTTTTGGCCGATTCTGGCCCGTTTCATGGACTATTACTCACTGTTTTGGGGTTCCGGAGTGATTTCCACGATTAATGGACCCTGGGGTGCGTTTACGTGTCGGTCATCAACACTCG
>NW_025253415.1:0-1991 GCF_018294505.1 Triticum aestivum | reverse complement strand
GTGTGTGTGTGTTGTGGTGGTCTGCGTCTGTACCTGGATGTTGTTGGTCATTGCTTTATCTATAAAGCGGGGCGAAAGCCTTTTTCGGTATTAAAACATTGGGGAGACGGTTGGATGTTGGGTTGGTTCCATTGATCGACCAAGCGGTGGAGTGTGGTTTATTACCGTGTGCAGCGCGGATGAATGAGGACATGTACTCCCACAATGACCGACTGTGGAGTGGTTGAGTGCATTAATTTGGTTAGCTCGACCAGTGAACTATACCAATCTGACGGTGCTTGTGGTCATGCAGGGCCACCGTTCAATCACCTTTATTGATGCAATATCCGGAGCTGCATTTTAATGATTAATTTGGTTTACATGAAGACATTTCTTTTGGGTAAATCTACCATGTATTATGTACGGCACGGTGCACCGGTATTCCGCTTCTGTGTTACAAAATATCAACTTTATTATGCAAGTGGCTTTGGCGCATCCGGATCCTATAGCGGAACATGGGTGCGTTGCACCGCTCCCATCTATGGTATTTTGATCCACAAGTGGCGCTACTAGGAATAAGGTTGGAGTACTTCCATCTTTTCAATGGACTTTAACTTTGTATGTACACTTATCCATGAACAGAGGGAGTGGTAACTAAATTTACAATGATATCAGCTCTGGAAGTTTTCCCTCCGTCTCTAGACACACCCACGTTGTTTTGGTCGGCACATCGAGCTCCTCAAATCGTCGGCAGAGCATTGTGCAAGCATGGACCAAATCAATGGGCCACGATGTTGTAGATGTGTATAATAGAGCTGGCGTATTAAATGGATCCAACGGCCACCTCTGCCGCGCAGGTCATTAAACTTCTCCGCTCTCTCATTTCACACACACCTCCTACCTTGTACTGCTACAAGGAATTAAAACCCAACTTTTTTGGGCAAAGTTAAAGAACCAACTTACATTGACTTTCTAGTCTTCAACATACCAGCACGTGATTTTGAAATGAGATAGGAGTACCAAGATGCATCTTCCTACAGATTCAAAGCGTAAGAGTAGGAGCCATGGGGAACTTAGAGCAACTTTGGCAGACCCTGCATCCACCCCGACCCGCAAAATAACCGCCAAAATGTGGGCACGGGCCGGAAAGCCTGCCCGATAAGACCCTGCATCCCGCCCCGGCCCGCAAAAAAATTTAGGGGGCGTGGAAATTCTCCGTCCCAACCCGGGAAAACGCGGGTTTCCCCCTCGCGGCTGCGGTGCCCTGCATCGGAGAGAAGTAGTTGGCGGGAGGGACATTTCAGCCCGTGCGCTTCCCCCCTCCTTCCGCCGCCGCCCGCCCTTTGCTTCCGCCCGCCCGCCGCCGGCGATTTTGGCCATATCTGCGGGCGGAATCGCGCCCCGGGGCCGCCCCACACCCTCCCGCGCCGAGCCGCTGCACCACACCTATGGATCCGGCGAGAAGAGCCGCCCCCCGTCGTTGCCGCCGCCGTCGGGGATTGACCACCGTCGAGCGCACCCCCTCGTCACCGCCCGCGATCTCCCGCCACCGGTTAGTCCCTTTTTTGTGATTTTTGCGAGCTGTGTAGTAGATTGACGCACCGGTGTGCGTGTAGATGGAGTTGACCCCGTGTGAGAAGTTCTTGCTATCCGATTTGTCCAATTTAGACGACTCGGATGTTGAGAGCATGCTTGCGAACTTCCCGCAGCAAACATTAGTCATGGCGCTAGCCGTGAAGGAGCATGAAGACGAGCACCGGAAGAGGAGGCGAGGATCGACTGTCGGTCGTTTGTGCATTCCTCGGAATCGCCATCTTGGGAACGAGATGTTGATGCAAGACTATTTCGCGGAGAATCCTACATATCCTCCGCACCTCTTCCGGAGGAGGTACCGAATGTGCCGATCTCTCTTTGTGAAAATTGTTGAAGCTTGCGAGGCAAATTGCCGGTATTTTACTCAAAGAAGAAATGTTGTGGGCTTAAAGGGATTTAGTGCATATCAAAAAATCTGT
>NW_025253414.1:0-1991 GCF_018294505.1 Triticum aestivum | reverse complement strand
GTGTGTGTGTGTTGTGGTGGTCTGCGTCTGTACCTGGATGTTGTTGGTCATTGCTTTATCTATAAAGCGGGGCGAAAGCCTTTTTCGGTATTAAAACATTGGGGAGACGGTTGGATGTTGGGTTGGTTCCATTGATCGACCAAGCGGTGGAGTGTGGTTTATTACCGTGTGCAGCGCGGATGAATGAGGACATGTACTCCCACAATGACCGACTGTGGAGTGGTTGAGTGCATTAATTTGGTTAGCTCGACCAGTGAACTATACCAATCTGACGGTGCTTGTGGTCATGCAGGGCCACCGTTCAATCACCTTTATTGATGCAATATCCGGAGCTGCATTTTAATGATTAATTTGGTTTACATGAAGACATTTCTTTTGGGTAAATCTACCATGTATTATGTACGGCACGGTGCACCGGTATTCCGCTTCTGTGTTACAAAATATCAACTTTATTATGCAAGTGGCTTTGGCGCATCCGGATCCTATAGCGGAACATGGGTGCGTTGCACCGCTCCCATCTATGGTATTTTGATCCACAAGTGGCGCTACTAGGAATAAGGTTGGAGTACTTCCATCTTTTCAATGGACTTTAACTTTGTATGTACACTTATCCATGAACAGAGGGAGTGGTAACTAAATTTACAATGATATCAGCTCTGGAAGTTTTCCCTCCGTCTCTAGACACACCCACGTTGTTTTGGTCGGCACATCGAGCTCCTCAAATCGTCGGCAGAGCATTGTGCAAGCATGGACCAAATCAATGGGCCACGATGTTGTAGATGTGTATAATAGAGCTGGCGTATTAAATGGATCCAACGGCCACCTCTGCCGCGCAGGTCATTAAACTTCTCCGCTCTCTCATTTCACACACACCTCCTACCTTGTACTGCTACAAGGAATTAAAACCCAACTTTTTTGGGCAAAGTTAAAGAACCAACTTACATTGACTTTCTAGTCTTCAACATACCAGCACGTGATTTTGAAATGAGATAGGAGTACCAAGATGCATCTTCCTACAGATTCAAAGCGTAAGAGTAGGAGCCATGGGGAACTTAGAGCAACTTTGGCAGACCCCGCATCCACCCCGACCCGCAAAATAACCGCCAAAATGTGGGCACGGGCCGGAAAGCCTGCCCGATAAGACCCTGCATCCCGCCCCGGCCCGCAAAAAAATTTAGGGGGCGTGGAAATTCTCCGTCCCAACCCGGGAAAACGCGGGTTTCCCCCTCGCGGCTGCGGTGCCCTGCATCGGAGAGAAGTAGTTGGCGGGAGGGACATTTCAGCCCGTGCGCTTTCCCCCTCCTTCCGCCGCCGCCCGCCCTTTGCTTCCGCCCGCCCGCCGCCGGCGATTTTGGCCATATCTGCGGGCGGAATCGCGCCCCGGGGCCGCCCCACACCCTCCCGCGCCGAGCCGCTGCACCACACCTATGGATCCGGCGAGAAGAGCCGCCCCCCGTCGTTGCCGCCGCCGTCGGGGATTGACCACCGTCGAGCGCACCCCCTCGTCACCGCCCGCGATCTCCCGCCACCGGTTAGTCCCTTTTTTGTGATTTTTGCGAGCTGTGTAGTAGATTGACGCACCGGTGTGCGTGTAGATGGAGTTGACCCCGTGTGAGAAGTTCTTGCTATCCGATTTGTCCAATTTAGACGACTCGGATGTTGAGAGCATGCTTGCGAACTTCCCGCAGCAAACATTAGTCATGGCGCTAGCCGTGAAGGAGCATGAAGACGAGCACCGGAAGAGGAGGCGAGGATCGACTGTCGGTCGTTTGTGCATTCCTCGGAATCGCCATCTTGGGAACGAGATGTTGATGCAAGACTATTTCGCGGAGAATCCTACATATCCTCCGCACCTCTTCCGGAGGAGGTACCGAATGTGCCGATCTCTCTTTGTGAAAATTGTTGAAGCTTGCGAGGCAAATTGCCGGTATTTTACTCAAAGAAGAAATGTTGTGGGCTTAAAGGGATTTAGTGCATATCAAAAAATCTGT
>NW_025253413.1:0-1991 GCF_018294505.1 Triticum aestivum | reverse complement strand
GGGGGGGGGGGACGGGACAGAGTCACAATCACGTCATAATAATTAGGATGTCGATGCATCGTGCACCACTCCAATCGTGACCACATGCCAACCTTTGAGTATTGTTGCCATGTTGAATCTTTCCTAGGTTAAAAGTTTCTCATATATCCAACACATCTAGCACCTCCAAACACAGCCACATACATGTAATCTCACTAATATCACATCACATAACGTGTTCCTGGCCCCATCAAAATTGACATCAACACGCCCTATACCACTCTTAATTTCATGAATGGATGGGTGGCTTAGGCAAGCTCTCTATTACTACTTGCAGTTCATAGGAAATATGGATGGCAAATCTGTGTTGCCAGCACGCGGTAAAGCACGGAAAATATGTACAATGGGTTAAATATAATATATTTTGACCCTAATTTTTATAATTCAAAACCATCTAAATAACTTGGACGTAAGAAAATGGAGTTCTCCAACATTTTTCGGAAACGGGATTTTCCACCCCTATCAGAAAAGCCAGAATGAAAAATCATTGGGGGGACAGAGCACTAGTGCAGAACCGGCCTTTAGTGCCGGTTCGTAACGGCCTTTAGTGCCGGTTCTCCAACCGACACTAAAGAGTGGGGACTAAAGGTCCCCCCCTTTAGTACCGGTTCGTCACGAACCGGCGCTAAAGTGCGAACACGTGGCACGAGCCAGGCCCAGGTGCGCGTACGGCTTTAGTACCGGTTGGTAACACCAACCGGTACTAAATGTTTGGGTATTTTTTTTATTTTCCATTCCATTTTTTTTGTTTGCTGGTATTTCACGATACTACAAATTGTACACGTTATGCATATATATAAATAGATTTTCTCATATATATATCATCGAATGTCTCACAACCAACACCATTATTCACACATACACATGTATATACATATACAATTTCTCCTACATATGTTGCCTTGGTGCCTCCGGAGCACGATGACAAGTGGTTCATGGGGGCGGTAGCGGGTAATAGTATTCTCCTTTGGGATTTATGACCTGGTCGAGCAAAAATCCGGCTATTTCCTTTTGAAGTGTTAGTATGCGGTCCGATGGTAGGAGCTTATCCTGCACCTCTCTGAACTGTTAAGAAAGAGATCAATATGCATGTGTGTTAGTTGTGTGACTAGATATCGATAATGGTGTGAATAGTGTTCTGACAAACGTATCAAGTCCTGTCTATCAGATCTGCTCCTTTCGGACGTCATCATGCGAATGTTCTCGCAAATGTAGAATGCACACAGATTATTTCCCGGCGCCTGCTTCAGGGCCTTTACGAGAATGGAATTGAATCAGATAATGATTAATCAAACATGATAATTAATTAATGATATTGAAACAAGAATTAAAAAGATGGTAGCTAACTAGTACTACTTAATTACTTACCTTTGGTCGATGCCAAAACAACTTTTGTTTTCATTCGCCTGGAGTCATCTTGATGAACTTTGCCCATACCCTGCCCGCCGGCAAAGAAAATTAATAAAGGGGTTATTAAATAGTTCATATCAGGAAATGACGAACTAATAATAGGCCGATATATATATAGTTAATAATGATTGAAATTACCTGTTGACTATCCCCTTCACGATGGTGAAGTCACCTTCTTCTTTAGTTAGTGAATCCAGTAATTCAACTATTCCTTCCTCAACTTTAATGTCTATCAAGACCCAGTGCCAACTGCATGCGCACACGTTTGCATGTGAGCGGGCATGTGCATAAAATTAATCAACTACCGTAAACCGTATACACTTAATTATTAACATCTAGCTAGCTAGTAAGCAAAAACGGAATTTGTAGTACAAGACAGTGTGACTCACGGGAAGTTGTAAGGAAGTAGTATATCTTCATTACTATTGAGGCGCTTCAAGAACTCTATCATGCTTTTCTCTACACCTGCTTGATAAAATGGAAACTTTCATATGTCCTCATTAATGGTATTTGGGTCAATGAACCCAATGCCATAGCGTCCA
>NW_025253412.1:0-1991 GCF_018294505.1 Triticum aestivum | reverse complement strand
GACACAAATTCTCGGGTTACAGCGAAGAGTATCTTCAGGGTCTTCACGTGCAGCAGACGATCATCAAAATAAGGGGCTCTCCGGGTGAAAGTGATAACGAGATCCTAATGTTAGATTTAGCAAAATCCATTTAACCCGAATAGAAGAGAGATCAGAGTCCCAGAGTATAGACAAGGAGTAAAAGATCCTAATACCACCCAATGGCGACGTGGGCCCATGGGCCGCACAGTCATGACAGTAAAAGTTTTGTAAAGTCTAGACTCGACTTTGGCCGAGGAGTTGGAAGGGGGATTCCTACACGCAGTCGGCTCTGATACCAACTTGTGATGCCCCCGATTCAATCGTACACTAATCATGCACGCAAACGTGTACGATCAAGATCAGGGACTCACGGGAAGATATCACAACACAACTCTAAAACATAAATAAGTCATACAAGCATCATAATACAAGCCAGGGGCCTCGAGGGCTCGAATACAAGTGCTCGATCATAGACGAGTCAGCGGAAGCAACAATATCTGAGTACAAACATAGGTTAAACAAGTTTGCTTTAAGAAGGCTAGCACAAACTGGGATACAGATCGAAAGAGGCGCAGGCCTCCTGCCTGGGATCCTCCTAAACTACTCATGGTCGTCGACAGCAGCCTGCACGTAGTAGTAGGCACCTCCGGTGTAGTAGGAGTCGTCGTCGAGGGTGGCGTCTGGCTCCTGGACTCCAGCATCTGGTTGCGACAACTAGAAAGAAAGGAAAGAGGGAAAAAGGGGGGAGAAAGCAACCGTGAGTACTCATCCAAAGTACTCGCAAGCAAGGAGCTACACTACATATGCATGGATATATGTGTAAAGGGCCATATCAGTGGACTGAACTGCAGAATGCCAGAATAAGAGGGGGATAGCTAGTCTCATCGAAGACTACGCTTCTGGCAGCCTCCGTCTTGCAGCATGTAGAAGAGAGTAGATTGAAGTCCTCCAAGTAGCATCTCCAAGTAGCATCTCCAGTAGCATCGCATAGCATAATCCTACCCGGCAATCCTCCCCTCGTCGCCCTGTGGAAAAGCGATCACCGGGTTGTCTGTGGAACTTGGAAGGGTGTGTTTTATTAAGTATCCGGTTCTAGTTGTCATAAGGTCAAGGTACAACTCCAAGTCGTCCTGTTACCGAAGATCACGGCTATTCGAATAGATTAACTTCCCTGCAGGGGTGCACCAACTTACCCAACACGCTTGATCCCATTTGGCCGGACACACTTTCCTGGGTCATGCCCAGCCTCGGAAGATCAACACGTCGCAGCCTCACCTAGGCAAAACAGAGAGGCCAGCACGCCGGTCTAAACCTAAGCGCACAGGGGTCTGGGCCCATCGCCCATAGCACACCTGCACGTTGCGAGGGCGGCCGGAAGCAGACCTAGCCTAGCAGGCGTTCCAGTCCAATCCGGCGCGCGCCGCTCCGTCGCTGACGTCTGAAGTGCTTCGGCTGATACCATGACGCCGGGATACCCATAACTACTCCCACGTAGATGGTTAGTGCGTATAGGCTCGTAGCCAACTCAGATCAAATACCAAGATCTCGTTAAGCGTGTTAAATATCTGCGAACACCGAACAGGGCCAGGCCCACCTCTCTCCTAGGCGGTCTCAACCTGCCCTGTCGCTCCGCCACAAAGATCCACTCGCGGGTGCTCCACCAGCCGACCCGTCTTTGGTCACCACATGTATCATGTATAACATATATAGTATATACCCGTGATCACCTCCCGAGTGATCACGGCCCGATAGTATAGCATAGCAGACGGACAAGAATGTAGGGCCACAGATGAAAATACTAGCATCCTATGCTAAGCATGTAGGATTGCGGGTAAGGTATCAATAACTGTAGTATCAAGGACAGGCTATGCATCAGGATAGGTATAACAGAAAGCAGTAACATGCTACACTACTCTAATGCAAGCAGTATAGAGTAGAATAGGCGATATCTGGTGATCAAGGGGGGGGGG
>NW_025253411.1:0-1992 GCF_018294505.1 Triticum aestivum | reverse complement strand
TGAAAGTCGGCATGGTATCATCATTTCATCCACATAGCATGTGCAAGAAAGTTGAGAGGGACCCGGCAAAAAATGGATGCACTTCGTGTACAAAACGGACAATCTCTTTCAAAGTATCAGGATTTCATACGGAAACTCGTCTGTTACAAAGGGATTTCATTTTTTAAACTTATTTGAACTCCTGACTTTTTGTGTGTTCAAAATGCACCATTCAAAGCCACATCATCATTTTTCAATCCTTTCTGACTTCATTTGTTATTTTTCATGCATTTACTAATTATTTTGAGCTATAAGTCCCTAAAATTGAGAAGCATTTCAAATGAACTCTGAAAAGGTTGAAAGTTGGCATGGTATTATCATTTCATCCACATAGCATGTGCAAGAAAGTTGAGAGGGTCCCGGCAAAAAATGGATGCACTTCGTGTACAAAACGGACAATCTCTTTCAAAGTATCAGGATTTCATACGGAAACTCGTCTGTTACAAAGGGATTTCATTTTTTTAAATTATTTGAACTCCTGACTTTTTGTGTGTTCAAAATGCACCATTCAAAGCCAGATCATCATTTTTCAATCCTTTCTGACTTCATTTGTTATTTTTCATGCATTTACTAATTATTTTGAGCTATAAGACCACAATATTTAAAAGCATTTCAAATGAACTCTGAAAAGGTTGAAAGTTGGCATGGTATCATCATTTCATCCACATAGCATGTGCAAGAAAGTTGAGAGGGTTACGGCAAAAACTGGATGCACTTCGTGTACAAATCGGACAATCTCTTTCAAAGTATCAGGATTTCATACGGAAACTCATCTGTTAGAAAGGGATTTCATTATTTAAAACTTGTTTGTACTCCTGACTTTTTGTGTGTCCAAAATGCACCATTCAAAGCCACATCATCATTTTTCAATCCTTTCTGACTTCATTTGTTATTTTTCATGCATTTACTAATTATTTTGAGCTATAAGACCCTAAAATTGAAAAGCATTTCAAATGAACTCTGAAAAGGTTGAAAGTTGGCATGGTATCATCATTTCATCCACATAGCATGTGCAAGAAAGTTGAGAGGGTCCCGGCAAAAACTGGATGCACTTCGTGTACAAAACGGACAATCTCTTTCAAAGTATCAGGATTTCATACGGAGACTCGTCTGTTACAAAGGGATTTCATTTTTTAAAACTTATTAGAACTCCTGACTTTTTGTGTGTTTAAAATGCACCATTCAAAGCCACATCATCATTTTTCAATCCTTTCTGACTTCATTTGTTATTTTTCATGCATTTACTAATTATTTTGAGCAATAAGTCCCTAAAATTGAAAGGCAGTTCAAATGAACTCTGAAAAGGTTGAAAGTCGGCATGGTATCATCATTTCATCCACATAGCATGTGCAAGAAAGTTGAGAGGGACCCGGCAAAAAATGGATGCACTTCGTGTACAAAACGGACAATCTCTTTCAAAGTATCAGGATTTCATACGGAAACTCGTCTGTTACAAAGGGATTTCATTTTTTAAACTTATTTGAACTCCTGACTTTTTGTGTGTTCAAAATGCACCATTCAAAGCCACATCATCATTTTTCAATCCTTTCTGACTTCATTTGTTATTTTTCAAGCATTTACTAATTATTTTGAGCTATAAGACCACAATATTTAAAAGCATTTCAAATGAACTCTGAAAAGGTTGAAAGTTGGCATGGTATCATCATTTCATCCACATAGCATGTGCAAGAAAGTTGAGAGGGTTACGGCAAAAAATGGATGCACTTCGTGTACAAAACGGACAATCTCTTTCGAAGTATCAGGATTTCATACGGAAACTCGTCTGTTAGAAAGGGATTTCATTATTTAAAACTTATTTGTACTCCTGACTTTTTGTGTGTCCAAAATGCACCATTCAAAGCCACATCATATTTTTTCAATCCTTTCTGACTTCATTTGTTATTTTTCATGCATTTACTAATTATTTTGAGCTATAAGACCATAAAATTGAAA
>NW_025253410.1:0-1992 GCF_018294505.1 Triticum aestivum | reverse complement strand
GTGAGATTATCAGATTCACACAGGAAAGTTGCTTTGAACATTAACTGAAATAGAATGTATGAGTTCCAAAAGTTCCCCTCTAATTGTTACCCATATAATTGGTGCAAGCAAACAAGATTCACAACAGATTAACGTACATCAATGAAAAACCAAAAACCAAATTTCTCTGGAGATCAACATAACAGAGTATCAAATTACATCGTTCCTCCAGCCAATTGTTCTCAAATTAAACTATCCTAATATTATGAACATGCTTACTAAAATAGACTATAAAAAAATCAGGTGATTCTCTTCTTATTACCGGTTTCATGTGTGCACTGATGAACCAGGGAAAAGCCAATTTAAACAAGTATTATGTGGGTATTATAGAGCATATTTTTCATATCTAATCAACTTGACAGGCACATAGCAAAATTTCTAACCAACATATCTGCACAGTACACTGAAAGTAGAATAAGCAAACTCACCTCATGAGTGGAAGTTGTCTATCTAATCCTGAAGCAATAGTGATGGTGGTTGGTTCGGCCTATGCCCATTGGGTCCTGATATCTTGCTATTGCAGAAATGCTCTTCCCCGTTGCAACAACTATTCTAAAAGTACGAACGTGGATGTGACTGTCTAAAGATAGGAACCTAGAATAAATAAACTTCATATTACCAATCATAGTGACAAAACCATACTAAAATAAATTACTTTGTTGGTTAAAAATCTTGCTAATCTACATCATAGAGAACAGAATTAAAATCCAAGTTACTGTTTTGCTCATCTACATCACAAAGAAATAAAGCCAAAGTTGTTGCTTTGCTCATCTAGATCACAGAGGTTGAACAGAAATAAATCCCAAGTTATTATTTCTATTGGTATCTATAAAATCTACTTGCAAGCAATTAACTAAGCACTCCATAAGCATAAATAAAAAAATGGTATATAGTTCAATAACTATAGAAAGTATATAGTATCATCACATATACAGAGCACATCTTAATTTCGAAAGACAATAAAAAGTATCACAACTAACAACTGAAAAGCATATAGAAACACGTCTAGAAAACAGACAAGCAGGATAGTATTTGCTGTCATCAACACCTCAATACTAAATATTGGCTAAAACCTGCTATTACAGTAAAATATTAGAAAGAGTACCTTGATAAACTAAAGATAGTTCGATCGTACACATTAAATCTTCGCATGGAATTTCTTTTTAAACGGAACACTACATTTAGAACAGTAGAAGGTCACTCTTGCATACAGAAATTGTAGTATATATTAAAACTGACCATACTGAAGGGTGGCAAGGTTACTCACTGGCTCCATTAGCCACATCGATTGTGTCAATTGCTGCAAGAGCATCCTGATGAGCACTACCCAGTTCCATAAACTCCTCCCATAAAATAAGTATTTTGTTGTATGTCCCAGCTTAAGGCATTAGCCCGTCAGAGTTACCTAAAGTACAATTACTTTGTAAGGATGCAACAAATATGCATGAAGATTCCTCAAAAAGAAGTGCACTATTTTTTTTACTCATGACAATATAACCAGAATAATAAGATCAGCAACTGGTAAAAACTCAACCTGATGAGTGACGTACACCACAGATTTTTAGCCAAAGCCTCAAGAAAGCATCTGTACAAAAGTTAAGAAATCTTAAGCAGTGACTTGTCAAATTCCCGTGAACAGAACACTAAAGATAGTATCATTATACCTAGAATATGTGGGATCATGTATGAGCGTAGAGTGCGCTTCAAGGATCATCAAGCAAATAAATATTAGCAGTCTGACACATAGTTAGTGCTATCTGATTCCAATCATAGAAATCATGCATATATGTAGACAAAGCAGATGAGGGCCTTGTTGGGGTTGCAAAGAAGTCTAACAAGTTGCAGATTCCTGTTGTCGTTGGAATCGCCATCGTGCACCAGCTGCAACCGCCGTCACCGACCCGCTCAGGACGTGGTCTGCTGCACGGCCAGATGAGCTGCCTCCTATTGAGC
>NW_025253409.1:0-1992 GCF_018294505.1 Triticum aestivum | reverse complement strand
AACTATAATATTGGTCTCTCGATAACCGGTAAGGTGGATGTCGTGGCCAACACACCCATCCGGTAGACCTATTATTATAGTATCTTGTTTGAGGAAGTTGGCCACCCCCCCCATAGGGATTTCGTAGGATTTACTCCCTAGTTGCCCCTATGGATTTTTGTGTTCCCGAAGTCCGACCTTTTACTTGATGTTTTAGATATCAAACCATATCTATGAATGGGTTATACTAGCACATCAAGGAGAACATTAGAAGCGGAGTGCTAAATGTCTCTCGGTCGATCATCCAGATTTTATTTGCTTGGCCTCGCTAAGGTGAAATATGAGAAAGTGTTATCCTCCTTCGCATCTGCATCGTCCATCGCTATTCATCATGGTAGTATGTTGTGTTGTCAGCACCCTTGACGCGGTTGTTGATAAAACCTTGATGATTGTGGAAATGCTCAAGTTCTTGAGAGCACGCACAAGCGCTACGTCTTATCTTCGGCACTAACTGGGGATCCTCTCAGTTTCCTCGGCAAATGCTATGACCTTTTCAAACAGTGAATTCACTCTCTTTTGTTGGGTTCTTCCCCAGTTACCAGAATCATTCCCAGCATTTGCATTTTGTTCCTAGCTTGCACCGCCAATGTGCCATTCTACCATGGGTCTCTTCCATTTCCGGTGATAAGCAAATTCATCTATTACGTTGTCTCCAACAAGGTAATCCACATCATCCAAGTCCGAGTATGCCATTCTACCGACCCCCTCCAAACGATCGCTCGAGAATTGCCTTAGGCTGGTTTAAAGAGTTTCAATGATCTCTGAATCAAAAGTAATTCTTTTTGCCACTTAAGGGGATATCTCTACGAGTCACCTTCCCTAAGGTGTATCGTTATGGTATCATGGCAACTCAACTCCTCGCTACGTTGACAATCGTTTACCACCTTCTTAGGTATGAAATTGTTGTCTACCTAGTGAACCTTCGTCATCTGTTTCTTCCACCCCTATTGATGTGTATCTCGTGTCTCAACCCGAAAGATGGTTCTATGTCTCATTCCGTAAGTTAATCTTGAGTTGTTCGATCTTCGAGGAGATCGACCCTTCTAGAGTCTCCTTTTCCCCCCCTCCCCCTGTCATGTTGACAGGATTTCTCAGAGCAAGACGACAAGACAAAGATGGTGTTCAAATCAACGTTCATTTGAAGTGCACCCTGGATCGTGAACATTATACTAGTTGCGTTTCCCCTTCACCTTACCCTACGCTTGAATCTCGAGACGAGATTCTTGTTTAGCGGGGGTGAGTTGTCACATCCCTAGCTTCTGGTGCTGTCTGGTGTGTGCATCATGTTTAAATTCAAATGAAAATTTGAATTGGGGAATTTTCAAAAGCCTCAGAATCCTTTAAAAAAATGATCAAGATAAAAATTGCTTCAAATAAGTCCAAGAAAATGTTCCTGTTATCCTCTGGAAATATTGGCAAGAGGCAAAATCCAAACCAATATTTTTGGTGTCTCAGAAACATTTAATTTGGGCATTTGAATTAAATCAATAATTATTTGAATTGGATTTATATCTACTATTAAATAAATATAGGTCCAATAATTCTGAAATATTTTGTGGAGCATTGTTTTAATTCTTTTAGCTCCTAAAAATATTGTCAGAAGCAAAATAAATTGAATTGGTTTCAAAACCAAATTCAAAACAAACCTGCAAAATAGAAAACTGAATTAATTAGAAAAAGACAGAGAGAGAAGGGAATTACCTGGGCCACTTACCTGTAGCCGGCCCAGCTGGCCAGCTCCTCCCGCTGGCCCAGCCCACCGCCGCCTCCCTTCCCTGTCGCCTTCCTCCTCGCGCCAGTAGGCAGAGGAGGGACACGGCGCGCGCGCCCGAGCTCGCCACGCCACCACCCTGCTCGTCTGCATCGCCTGGCCACCGCGACGCCGCGCGTCATCTCCTCGGCGCCGCCCCGACCCCCCTGGACCCCCTCACTCTCTCCCGAGCTCTCCCCCCC
>NW_025253408.1:0-1992 GCF_018294505.1 Triticum aestivum | reverse complement strand
GCATCTCCACTTTTCCTAATCCCCATCAAGCCATGAGATCAACGAATGATCAAGAGAGACCTGAAGAGCAAGAAGGACTCACTCCAACGAGGCCTTTGCACATGTTACATCGAAACAACTTTCACAATTTGATTCACAACTATGGGTTTGAAAATACTCCTCGTGTGCACACACCGTCCAATTGGGACATATCTCGTCCAAGGGAAAGTTGCTTCATCGAACAAGAACACTGAGTTGCTTCATCGAGCCCTCCGAGAAATTCAAATTTGAGGGAGGCACTCATGAGTATGTTGGAGAAAAAGACTACCTCATCTTCATCACCAAAGAGGGATACTTGAGTACATGGGTATGGGCACTCCCCTTGGCTTGTGCCAAGCTTGGGGGAGATGCCCCGGTATCGTGTCACCATCACTTTTGTTACCTTTACCTATCTTAGTTCGATCATCAGTCATTCCGTGATTTAGTTGAATAAAAGTTTAGTATGATCTATTTTTGAGTGCTAGTTTCGTGATCTATCTATCTATATAATTGAGTGAGAGTTATATAAAAAAGGAAAAAGTCCATTTTAAACCCTGAACTCGTAGACGTTCGGCGAAACGAACCCCCAAATCGAAATCCCGGTCGATTGCACCCTGAACTATGCAATCCCGGTCTAAATCAAACCTTGACAAATTTCAACTGGGATTTGTCTAGCTGGTGGGCCAAGGAGCACCGTCCTCCGCACTAGGCCAGCCCATTTATTTTTTTGCTTGCTCAAAAAAAAAATCTTTGCGGCAGAACTTCGACGTACGCACAGTAAGAGCGGGACCTCGTACTCAGCGCTTAGGCCCCTGCAAAAAAAAGTACTCAGCGCTTAGGCCGGTTCGAGCTGCTGGCGGCCGCGCGCGACGCGCGACGGACCGGCCCAGCAAGCTGCTGACAGGAAAAACGCGAAGCAGAAAAAAAAACAGTTTCGTTCGGCCGGAT
This sequence comes from Triticum aestivum, assembly GCF_018294505.1. Taxonomy (NCBI): domain Eukaryota; kingdom Viridiplantae; phylum Streptophyta; class Magnoliopsida; order Poales; family Poaceae; genus Triticum; species Triticum aestivum. The sequence goes on along the minus strand of NW_025253408.1, from coordinate 1,026 downwards.
TGGGAATCGAACTCCGGCCACCAATTTGCACGCCACGTACGTCAACCAATATGACAAGCTCACGTTGTTGTTTATAAAAGGAAACAACACTATTTGACCCTATCTTCAGTACAAACAGTAAACATATAGCTGGATTATAAACCAGCTATAAATTATTTGAATAAAGAAAACATAATTTTAAAAACTGTTCACAAAAACAAAAAATTGAAAGAAATCAAAAATTTGAAAAAGAATAGTACCAATTGAATTCGCAAAAATGGAAAATTTTTGTTAATTTAAAATAATTCATCAAATTTTAAAAAAGTTCATCGAATTTAAAAAATTTCAGCAATTTCGACAAAAAAGTTCATTGATTTTGAAAAAATTCATCGAATTAGCAAAAAAGGTTCACGAATTTGAATAAAGTTCATTGTTAAAAAATCTTAAATAAAAATTGAACATTTTTGTGATATACTTTGAACAGTATTTAATACATGTTGAACATTTTTGTGATATCCACTGAACAATATTTAAATTTCATTGAACTTTTTTGTAAGAAAATGGTTTTTTGAAGTAGTTCTATGTTTTAGTTTAGAACAAATATTTGTAAACAGAAAAAAAAAGGAATCAACAAGGTAAGAGAAAGCAAAATGAAACAGAAAAACAGAAAATCGAACAAGGAATGTTTTTTGAATCTCCGAAATGAAATTAGAACGCACGAATATTTTTTAAATTGGTGAACAATATTTGAAACAGAGATATTTTTTTAATCCCGAACATTTCTTTAAAAAGTTTTAAGAAATATAGGAAAAAGCATTCTGAACAAATTTTTAACAAAAACTAAAAGTGGGACGGCCCAGCAGGAGCAAGGTGTAGGGCCCTTTGTAAATTTTTATTATTTAAAGAAGGAAAACTAAAGCGGGCCGGCCCAGCAGGATGCAGGTGTGTGCCCTCAGCGAAATCCCAGCAATCCCGCCCATCCAAACGACTCGAAGGTTTGATTTAGACCGGGATTGCATAGTTCAGGGTGCAATCGACCGGGATTTC
>NW_025253407.1:0-1992 GCF_018294505.1 Triticum aestivum | reverse complement strand
GGGACACCTTTGCCTCTATCAAGTGGTATCAGATTTCCAGGTTGCTCGGTGAGATTTTACAGTTTTTCGTAGTTTAGATCGAGTCTGTTCTTCATACCTATAGTCCACGAAAAAGCCACAAAAAAAATTAGGGTTAGTTCATCATATCCGAACCAATCTGAGCCTTGCATAATCTTTTTAGGGTTTTGCTTTGTTGAATTTGCGGTTGCATCGTCGTGTGTAGTTGCTGGTCTTAGAGTCTAGTCTTTTAGAGTTTCGAGTTCTGGTCATAAGTTGTCACGCCGCCGCCGCACCATCATCATCGCCCCTGCCATCTACCACCACCGCACCGAATCCGTATCCATATACCACCACCAATCCGTGTCCATATACCACCACCGATCCATATCCATATACTACCACCGCTACCACCACCGCTGCCATATACCACCACCATATATCCACCACCAATCCGAGTTCTTTGCTTATTAGGTTTGTTTTCGGGATCCACCTAGATTCCGATTCGTGTTTCCTTGCCGGAGTAGGTTTCGGAAAAAATAAAAAAGAGTCGGGTAGCCACGCTCCGTTTAGGCCCAAAATTTTTCGAAAACGCATTTTTCGAAAAAATTTCTGGCTATCCTATTTTTAGGTGGTTCTGAGTGTTTTGAGACAGGTGCCATTATAGGAAGTTTTTTTTGACCCGTTTCCAGTTTTTGGGTCCGGGCAGCCGAAAAAAAAAAATTTGGTCGAAAAAATTTCGTGCCCATCCTGTCAGTTTGAGCTAGGAAGAGTTTTGAGACACTCGCCATTATAGTGATTTTTCGCAAAAAAAAACAGCGCAAAAAAAAAGAGCGCAAAAAAAAAGAGCGAAATTTTTTTTTCAGAGTGTGCTTTTCCCTTGTTTACGTGCCGCGCCGTGATTTTGTTAGTGTTCTAGGCTCGCGTCTCTAGCACAGTCTAGCCTAGGACCAGCACAGTACCTTCGTTGAGCGTTTATTCAACTTTGCATCTCTGAATTGATTATTGCTGACCCTTTTTGCTACCATATTATAAGCCTTCCCAGCTCCACATACATCTACGTCGTGCGTTTGACTCTCCCTGGTAATCGCTCTATCCAAGCTTTGAGAGTTTTTGACTACAACGGTTGCCGATCACCGCCTGCTGCTGGGTAAGAACTGGTAAGAATTTGAGATTTGCTTGACGGATTTGTGACACCCACCACCACCACTTGTTAGTAGTCTGTAGGATCATATTCTTGTGTGTTTCTATTGCTGCTAACCATGCCAGGATCACAAGCCGCCGAGATTGACTGGGAGAATTTATCGAACAAGGAGCTTCATGATAAGTTTCAGCAAATGATGACTGAATAGGTGCAAGATGTGCTGAATAATTTTGAAGAGGCCATGGAGAAGATCACTGGCCTTGAGAAGAAGTTCGAAACAAAGCTCGATAACAAGTTTAATGAATTGCTCGCGCGTCTTCCACCACCACCACCTGCTGCACCTAACGCACCTCTCCAACAACAACAACAACGACTACCTCCACGTCGCGAAGCAGACCTCCGCCGAGCAAGCCGTGTTCCTCTTGCATTTGGCCAAACTGTTGGTGCTGCTGTTGATACTTCTGTGGCTCCTGCTGCTGATGCGGAGGAGGATGATTATGTGGGAGATTATGAGGATGAGGTTGATCAAAATCAACACTACGTGCAGCCACCTGTACCACCACCAGCAGGTCGACCTCAGGTATATATTCGTAATGGTAGGCCTGCACCACCACCTCAGGTACGAGATGATGTCCATATTCCTAAACTGAAATTGAATATTCCACCATTTGAGGGTAGATATGTTCCTGATATATATCTTACTTGGGAGTTAGAAACTGAACAACGATTTACATGTTTACAATATCCTGAGGAGAGACGAGTTGCTGCTGCTGTTTATGCTTTCACTAGTTTTGCATGTGTATGGTGGTCTGAACATTGTAGATTATATCCTATTCCAACTACTTGGGCTG
>NW_025253406.1:0-1992 GCF_018294505.1 Triticum aestivum | reverse complement strand
ATTTATGCTATTCCACGTGTTGCAAAGATTAGGCAAGGACACAGACATACGCATTGGTTTCCTCGGGCAATACGCCTAAAAAATACAGGTGAAAAGGACTTCTTTTGCGGGCGATTAGGCAAGGCTTATATTTATACTCTTGCATGTGCAGCGAAGATTAGGCAAGGACACAGGTACGCATTAATTTCTTCCGGCAATACGCGTATACAAGCCAAACAAGCATGCACGTGCAGCGTTATACATCAGGCAAGGACACACGTACAAACTTGGAAGCACACGGATTAGTTTTCAGCGGACGCTCCTCCTATCCAATTCTAACTGAACAATCATTGGACTATTTGTTTTGCGAATAATCTATCTCCATGGACAGAAAGGGTTTCCATCGTACGCACGTGTACAACAGAAAAAGATTGAATAGAATAGAAGAAACATAAGCTTTCCATTGTACACGTAAATAAGATTGAATCAAATCACGATTATCATCGCTGATGGTAAAAAGTACAGGTGATCCAAAAGTTGCCTCGGCTCTAACTCCGTGAAGCACGCTCGCCATCCCATACGACCCAATAGCGTGGTCCGCATTAGAGCAGCATCATCTTCCCCATAACATGCTCCAGAGCACCCGCGACGGTCAGGCGGGCCACCCCGATGCACCTGGCTCTTAGCGAAAACAAGCTCTGCCTTCCCGTCGGTTCCTTCACCTCAATGCCATGTCATCGTTGAAGGTCATGCGCTCCTGCCATAGAGCCACCGGCTCCAATAGGATTTCGGCCAGCTCGGACAGCGACCGCTTCAACAGACAAAACATCGGGTATCACAGGCTTTGGGGCGAGAGCAGCCCAGAGAAAGAACAGGATGGGAACAAGCGCTCTCTCAGGCTACGCCTGGGCAAGGAAGGGCCATCAGCCGGGCAGCGGTTGCTGCAGCCGCCGTCCGCCGCGGCAAACAGTAGCTGGTGTTGCGGTAGATGCATCGATGGATGATGGAGCTGGACGAGCAGCTGGTGCCGTACGAGCACCGTGACCGCGAGTACCACTTGCAGTGGTTGCATCTCAAGTAGGAGCGTGCGCGTTGACATGGAATATGGAAAGCTCTCAGATGGGATCGGCCCCGTTTAGTGCCGTTGGAGCTTAGCTGACGCGTCAAAAGGAAAGAGCGACTCCGTGGTACTATTGCCGCGTGAACCATGCATGTACTGCCCAGACGTGATTAACCTTTTCTTCTCGCTACTTATAGTGGAAAATTGTCAAACAAGTGGATGAACCCCGAGGTAAAAAAATCAATTGTCAACACTATTAGCTTTTTTAGTCATGAATACGATTTATTTGTTTGTTTGTTTGTGTGTGTGTGTGTATTTTCATTGAAAATTTGATGAGATTTGTGCGACGATTTAAGATCTAGTTTTTATCACAATGTTTTTTCTGGAGCATTCAATTTACACTTGCCTCAGCGTGAATATGTACACCTTGCAAGCAATCCATTTTTATTGTGAATTTATAGAAGAATATTTTCCATCCCTTAATTGTTTCTACATGGCGATCTTTAACTGGGTAAATCTATATGTTTTGCTAAAGGCTACATAAATCTATATGCTCCGAATTTTCAAAATATATTCCCATTTTCAAAAATTGTTCGCAACTTTAAAAATAATCGTACTTTTTTGTAAAGGTTCGTGTTTTAAGAAATTTATGTGAATTTCAGGAAATGTTCCGTTCAAATTTTTTGTACTATCTTTGTCTTAAAATCTGTGGATTTTTCAAAACAATTTTTTGTACTTTGGAAAATTGTTCAGGTTGCCAATTATATTCGGTAGTTCATGTTATGAATTCCAAAATTTTGTTCGTTATAAAAATGTTTACAATTTTAAATTTTTTGTCATTTCGAATTTTAAAATTATTCCAATTTTTTGGAAAAATATTTGTGTTTTTACCGAATTTGTTGAATATTTAAAAAATGTTACAAATTTGAAAAATATTCTTCTTTTAGTGATAT
>NW_025253405.1:0-1992 GCF_018294505.1 Triticum aestivum | reverse complement strand
ATTTATGCTATTCCACGTGTTGCAAAGATTAGGCAAGGACACAGACATACGCATTGGTTTCCTCGGGCAATACGCCTAAAAAATACAGGTGAAAAGGACTTCTTTTGCGGGCGATTAGGCAAGGCTTATATTTATACTCTTGCATGTGCAGCGAAGATTAGGCAAGGACACAGGTACGCATTAATTTCTTCCGGCAATACGCGTATACAAGCCAAACAAGCATGCACGTGCAGCGTTATACATCAGGCAAGGACACACGTACAAACTTGGAAGCACACGGATTAGTTTTCAGCGGACGCTCCTCCTATCCAATTCTAACTGAACAATCATTGGACTATTTGTTTTGCGAATAATCTATCTCCATGGACAGAAAGGGTTTCCATCGTACGCACGTGTACAACAGAAAAAGATTGAATAGAATAGAAGAAACATAAGCTTTCCATTGTACACGTAAATAAGATTGAATCAAATCACGATTATCATCGCTGATGGTAAAAAGTACAGGTGATCCAAAAGTTGCCTCGGCTCTAACTCCGTGAAGCACGCTCGCCATCCCATACGACCCAATAGCGTGGTCCGCATTAGAGCAGCATCATCTTCCCCATAACATGCTCCAGAGCACCCGCGACGGTCAGGCGGGCCACCCCGATGCACCTGGCTCTTAGCGAAAACAAGCTCTGCCTTCCCGTCGGTTCCTTCACCTCAATGCCATGTCATCGTTGAAGGTCATGCGCTCCTGCCATAGAGCCACCGGCTCCAATAGGATTTCGGCCAGCTCGGACAGCGACCGCTTCAACAGACAAAACATCGGGTATCACAGGCTTTGGGGCGAGAGCAGCCCAGAGAAAGAACAGGATGGGAACAAGCGCTCTCTCAGGCTACGCCTGGGCAAGGAAGGGCCATCAGCCGGGCAGCGGTTGCTGCAGCCGCCGTCCGCCGCGGCAAACAGTAGCTGGTGTTGCGGTAGATGCATCGATGGATGATGGAGCTGGACGAGCAGCTGGTGCCGTACGAGCACCGTGACCGCGAGTACCACTTGCAGTGGTTGCATCTCAAGTAGGAGCGTGCGCGTTGACATGGAATGCGGAAAGCTCTCAGATGGGATCGGCCCCGTTTAGTGCCGTTGGAGCTTAGCTGACGCGTCAAAAGGAAAGAGCGACTCCGTGGTACTATTGCCGCGTGAACCATGCATGTACTGCCCAGACGTGATTAACCTTTTCTTCTCGCTACTTATAGTGGAAAATTGTCAAACAAGTGGATGAACCCCGAGGTAAAAAAATCAATTGTCAACACTATTAGCTTTTTTAGTCATGAATACGATTTATTTGTTTGTTTGTTTGTGTGTGTGTGTGTATTTTCATTGAAAATTTGATGAGATTTGTGCGACGATTTAAGATCTAGTTTTTATCACAATGTTTTTTCTGGAGCATTCAATTTACACTTGCCTCAGCGTGAATATGTACACCTTGCAAGCAATCCATTTTTATTGTGAATTTATAGAAGAATATTTTCCATCCCTTAATTGTTTCTACATGGCGATCTTTAACTGGGTAAATCTATATGTTTTGCTAAAGGCTACATAAATCTATATGCTCCGAATTTTCAAAATATATTCCCATTTTCAAAAATTGTTCGCAACTTTAAAAATAATCGTACTTTTTTGTAAAGGTTCGTGTTTTAAGAAATTTATGTGAATTTCAGGAAATGTTCCGTTCAAATTTTTTGTACTATCTTTGTCTTAAAATCTGTGGATTTTTCAAAACAATTTTTTGTACTTTGGAAAATTGTTCAGGTTGCCAATTATATTCGGTAGTTCATGTTATGAATTCCAAAATTTTGTTCGTTATAAAAATGTTTACAATTTTAAATTTTTTGTCATTTCGAATTTTAAAATTATTCCAATTTTTTGGAAAAATATTTGTGTTTTTACCGAATTTGTTGAATATTTAAAAAATGTTACAAATTTGAAAAATATTCTTCTTTTAGTGATAT
>NW_025253404.1:0-1992 GCF_018294505.1 Triticum aestivum | reverse complement strand
CCGAAGCGATTTCCATAATTGTTGAACCCCAAGGTCCGCTTACGTGTCGGTCATCAACACTGGCAGTTTTGGCCGATTCTGGCCCGTTTTGTGGACTACTACTCACTATTTTGGGGTCCCGGAGCGATTTCCACGATTAACGAACCCTGGAGTGCGTTTACGTGTCGGTCATCAACAATCACAATTTTGGCCGATTCTGACCCGTTTCTTGGATTATTACTCACTGTTTTGGGGTCCCAAAGCGATTTCCATAGTAGTATAACCCCAACGTGCGCTTACATGTCGGTCATGAACATTGGCTGTTTTGGCCGATTCTGGCCCGTTTCATGGACTATTACTCAATGCTTTGGGGTCCAGGAGTGGTTTCCATGGTTACCGAACCCTCGAGTGCGTTTACGTGTCAGTCATAAACACTCGCTCTTTTGGCCAATTCTGGCCTGTTTCATGGACAATTACTTACTATTTTGGGGTCCTAGAGTGACTTCCACAATTAACAAACCCTGGGGTGCGTTTATGTGTCGGTCATCAACACTCGCTGTTTTGGCCGATTCTGGCCCGTTTCTTGGATTATTACTCACCGTTTTGGTGTCGCGAAGCGATTTCCATAATTGTTGAACCCCAAGGTCTGCTTACGTGTCGATCATCAACACTGGCAGTTTTGGCCGATTCTGGCCCGTTTGATGGACTATTACTCACTGTTTTTGGGTCCTGGAGTGGTTTCCATGGTTAACGAACCATGCGGTGTGTTTACATGTCGGCCATCAACGCTCGCAATTTTGGCTTATTCTGACCTGTTTCTTCGAATATTACTCACTGTTTTGGGGTCCCGAAGCGATTTCCATAGGTGTTGGTCATCAACACCGGCAGTTTTGACCGATTCTGGCCCGGTTCTTGGACTATTACTCACTGTTTTGGGGTGCCAGAGCGATTTCCATAGTTGTTGAACCCCAAGAAGCGCTTACGTGTCGGTCATCAACACTGGCAGTTTTGGCCGATTCTAGCCCGTTTCGTGGACGATTACTCACTATTTAGGGTTCCCGGAGTGATTTCCATGATTAACGAACCCTGGGGTGCGTTTACGTGTCGGTGATCAATACTGGTAGTTTTGGCCGATTCTGGCCCGTTTTGTGGACTACTACTCACTATTTTGGGGTCCCGGAGTGATTTCCACGATTAACGAACCCTGGAGTGCGTTTACGTGTCGGTCATCAACAATCACAATTTTGGCCGATTCTGACCCGTTTCTCGGATTATTACTCACTGTTTTGGGGTCCCACAGCGATTTCCATAGTAGTATAACCCCAACGTGCGCTTACATGTCGGTCATGAACATTGGCTGTTTTGGCCGATTCTGGCCCGTTTCATGGACTATTACTCAATGCTTTGGGGTCCAGGAGTGGTTTCCATGGTTACCGAACCCTCGAGTGCGTTTACGTGTCGGTCATAAACACTCGCTCTTTTGGCCAATTCTGGCCTGTTTCATGGACTATTACTTACTATTTTGGGGTCCTAGAGTGACTTCCACAATTAACAAACCCTGGGGTGCGTTTATGTGTCGGTCATCAACACTCGCTGTTTTGGCCGATTCTGGCCCGTTTCTTGGATTATTACTCACCGTTTTGGGGTCACGAAGCGATTTCCATAATTGTTGAACCCCAAGGTCTGCTTACGTGTCGATCATCTACACTGGCAGTTTTGGCCGATTCTGGCCCGTTTGATGGACTATTACTCACTGTTTTTGGGTCCCGGAGTGGTTTCCATGGTCAACGAACCATGCGGTGTGTTTACATGTCGGTCATCAACGCTCGCAATTTTGGCTTATTCTGACCTGTTTCTTCGAATATTACTCACTGTTTTGGGGTCCCGAAGCAATTTCCATAGGTGTTGGTCATCAACACTGGCAGTTTTGACCGATTCTGGCCCGGTTCTTGGACTATTACTCACTGTTTTGGGGTGCCAGAGCGATTTCCATAGTTGTTGAACCCCAAGAAG
>NW_025253403.1:0-1992 GCF_018294505.1 Triticum aestivum | reverse complement strand
GGAAGGGCCGAGACGCCAGAGCGCCCGAGCGGAAGACAGAGAGGGTTCAATGGCAGATGCGAAGCGGAAGATAGTTACTTGAGGTTCACGGTAGCATGAGAGAGGGATCGAAACCCGCGTCTCAAGAACTACTACATTATCGCGCTCTTGCTAATAGTGATTGCTCGTATCTTCTATATCATAGTTTAGATAGATAATGAAACATGTGTATATCATGACCATACAGTTGCTTGTATTCGAGACATGTCACATAACTTCTATCACTATATCGAGGTGATGGCGAGACATCATTTGTGTTGGATGATGATGACATGACGAGACTATTATGTGTATGATATGATGAGAATATTATATGTTTATGATATGATGAGACTAATGTATAAAACATGTACTAATACAACACAAATGCGAAGAAGAAGAAAAACTACAAAAAAATTTAGCAGTAGCGTGTGTTAACTAGTAGCAGCAACACGAGCTTATTAACAACACAGGCCCAACAGTCACGCTACAGGTAGTTAGCAGTAGCGCTAGCATGACCCATGCTACTGATAGGTAGGGGTAGTAGTAGCGTTGGGTAAAACCGACACTACTACTAAATATTAGCTATAGCGTAGTAGCAGTAGCACGAGCCCTAGCGCTACTGCTAGGCCTTTATCTCGCGCTACTACTAGGGTTTTCCCTAGTAGCTTGTGGTTTGGTTTGAGCTCCCTCCGGGACCAAGAAGGTGTGGCACTCTCCTTCCTCTTTCTTAGGCATTGAGTAATTATGCAGGTCGCTAACACCCCCTCCTTCTTGAGTGAGGACTTGTCCCCAAGTCAGTGAACTTGGAAAATGACGCCATAGATTATCGAGGTCCTCCCATGTGTCTGGTGTGACACGATCGTCATGCCACCTCACCAGGCCTATCTCATGCATCATGAGAGAATAACACTTCTCCAGGATCTTCATCGGAACATTAGCAACATCAAAAGCAGTAGGTAATTCAGAAGAAGCTCTCACAGCTGGTGTTAACACATGCCAAAGTTGAGAGACGTGGAACACTGTAAGGATGGAAGAATCCTCAACCAATTGGAGATCGTATGTAACTTCTTTCACTCGTCTTATCACTAGGTAGGGTCCAAAGAACTTCTTTGAGAGCCAGAGCATACACTCAGGTGGTAGTACATTCATATAGAACAAGTTGTTGTAATCTATCAGGAACAATGGCAATGATCTCGTGGTTCCCGCTATGTCTAGCTTTAGCTACTAGTTCATGGGCAATCTTGTTGCACTCTGATGGTGTCCTGGACTAGGGGGTACCAACCTAGTTGGCCCACAGTCCATGGGCCGGGCCTGCGACATACCATTCTCCTAAGGAAGGACTCCGGAAGCCTCATACTTCGGCGTGATCAAGACGGACTCTACCGAAGACTTGACGTGCGCACTCCAAGACCTGCATCGGCCTGGCAGTGTGCGTAGCCCTAGAGTGGGAACCGATCATGTGTAACCCTAGTTACCCCGGTGTCTATATAAACTAGGAGGTTTAGTCCGTAGGAGGATGATCACAATTACTACCACCTAGCCTTAGAGTTAGAACACAACTTACGATCTCGAGGTAGATCAAGCTTGTACTCGATACACAATCATCAATACAACCAAAGTAGGACGTAGGGTGTTACCTCTTGAGAGGTCCCGAACCTGAGTAAATACTATCTCCATCGTCCTCTATTACCCGTAGATCCGAGATCCACAGCTTGGGGGCCCATACCCCGAGGTCTGCCGGTTTTAGTATCGACATTGGTGCTTTCATTTAGAGTTCCGCTATGTGATCAAAGAAGGATCAATGGAACCGTCGGTTAACGACCACAACTCTCGCGACATGGTGCCATAGACGGATTGCGCCTCCTCCACTAGGAGACAAGCTGCGACGAGCTCTCCATCTTCCCTCTCACCCTGGCCAAAAGCCCCCTTACGGAGGGGAAAGGACAAGGGTATTACCTGGCGAGTGATAGC
>NW_025253402.1:0-1992 GCF_018294505.1 Triticum aestivum | reverse complement strand
CCCCCCCCCTCCCCCTCCCCCCAAGTGAAAAGACTTGAGACTCCATTTTTTAGTTTTAAATCCACTATAGTTGTATATTTTTTAAGTCTTTACTATAGCCCAGAAATCTAACCCCACCCCCTCTCTCTTCCAGTTTAGTGAAACCGTACTTATGTAACTCTACAACGAGGCCTACTACTCTATTTATGACAAAACTCCATTTTCACCCCTGTTCAACTTAGAATTTGTTAAACAACTTGAATTTCATATTCACTTGTTTCAACTACTCATGCTATGGACGGGCCATCTCGTCATGAGGCTTCAGCGTCACGGAACAGCCACGACCCTTCTTCCATTACCTTACTTTGAATGAGTGCTTGCCACATAGGTTGCGGGAAAGAGGAGTGAGCCGAGGCAGAAATTGAAGCATGAGAGAAGGGAAAAGAAAGTGTACAAGTTAGGTTGTAAGGCTCCCTTGTATAATACTCCTCCCGTCCCAAAATAACTGTCTCAAGCTTAGTATAAATTTGTACTATAGCTAATACAAAGTTGAGAAACTTGTTTTGAGACGGAGGGAGTAGATCAAACATTGACCATGAATTTTAAAAATAAAATATAAGATACATGTAACAAAAATATATAATTAGTTATAAACTTTTTTCGAATATGAATCCGATAATATACTTTTTGTGACATATATAACTTATATTTTCCTATTCAAACTCACTGTCAAATTTTGACACAAAATATGAAGGGGGCTTAGAAATTGGAGTGATGGAGTACAGTACTTGGTACTACAATCATCTAGAGAATTTACGGTAAACCAAAGTTTTTCGGCATGCAACCTGAGGAAGCTGCACCTTGTAGAAGCGAAACTATTCAGGTTGCAATATATATGCTGTACACATTTAAGTAACCGTGTGCCCTGGTCAATGGGTTCCTTTATGATCTTAAATCTCTCGATGAGAAAAGTTCCTTGAAGTTTACAGGAGTTCTGCAGACAGGTAGATGGACATATATCATGAAGTGCGCCCAGGGGTCAGAGTGTGCAACGGTTCCACTTATTATGTAGCATGGAAAATCTATGCTTCACCAAAGTAGCACCCAATTTTCTCCAACTTCCACTAAACACTAGCACAACGTGTTCTGGATCCAGCAAACCAAACTAGGAACCTATCTGAATTTTGATCTCAGAACGCAGATCGGTACTTGTTGATGCTTGCTGGGCCTCTGGCATGTCATGTCAATCCCGTGCAACAGCCACAAGCTGCTTTCCGATGTTGCACCCGTAGAAGATCCCGACGAGTGCTGCCGGTACCTTCTCGATCCCCTCGGCGACGTCCTCCACGTAGGTAATGTTCCCTTCCTTGAGGTGACTTACCATCTCCTCTTCGAACTTGCGGTAGGTGCCGAAGTACTCCGTCACGATGAACCCCTCTATGCGGACGCGCTTGGTAACGACGCAGGCAAGGTTGCGCACGCCCTCATGCAGCTCCAGGTTGTACTGCGAAATCAACCCGCACATGGCCACCCGCCCGTGCAGCCTCATGTTGAGTAGCGCAGCGTCTAATATCGCACCACCCACATTGTCGAAGTAGATGTCAATGCCCTCCGGGAAGCACCTGATAGAGCAAAGCATCATGACACCAATTATTCTTGGTTAATCGGCCCAAAGTGTTCAGTGGTATAGCATCGAAAGGGGCTTGCAATTAACCTCTTTAGTGCGGCGTTGAGGTCCTGTTCCGTCTTGTAGTTGAAGGCATCGTCGAATCCAAACTTTGTTTTCAGGAGGTTGACCTGAAGAGAAGGCAAATTTATCCCATGAGAAATGGTGTATTACTTATGTTATGAAAAATATTGATATTTGGGGGGATCAGTGAAGTTGCTAAAGGCAGTGAGGCAAAATCAGTATGAACAAAACCATCCATCATCTGGGGAAAGCACGGCAGGAGGAGAAGAGAAAAAGAGCATGTACATACCTTCTCATCAGAACCGGCACTGCCAACTACATAG
>NW_025253401.1:0-1992 GCF_018294505.1 Triticum aestivum | reverse complement strand
AAAAATCCTACCAAAATAGGAAGTCCTGGAAAATTTGTTTATTGAACAGCATCAAAAAGAATCAACGCAAAATCACGTTCCTGTGATTTAACAAAATTATATTCGTGCGTGCAAAGTTTCTGTTTTTCAGCAGAATCAAATCAACTATCATCGTAGGTTATCCTATAGGTTCTACTTGGCACAAACACTAATTAAAAGATAAAAACACATCTAAACAGAAGGTAGGTGCAAGATTTATTAAATAACAACAAGGAAAAAATTGGGTTATCTCCAAACAAGAGCTTTTCTTTAAAGCATTTTAGCTAGGCATTGATAATTTTAATGATGCTCAAATGAAAGACAAGAATTGAAGCGCAAAGAGAGCATCATGAAACATTTGACAAACACATCTAAGTCTAACATACTTCCTATGCATAGGCATATTATAAGCAAACAAATTTGCAAGGCAAGCAAAAACTAGCATATGCAAGGAAGAAGATAGAGACGATAGCAATCTCAACATGACGAGATATAATTTAATAAGATAAAAATTTCTACGACCATATTTTCCTCTCTCATAATAATTACATGTAGGATCATAGGCAAATTCAACAAAATATTTATCACAAAACATATTCTCAACATGATCCACATGCATGCAAAGTTGACACTCTTCCAAGATAGTGGGATTAATATTAACTAAAGTCATGACCTTTCCGAACCTACTTTTATCAAAAATATCATAAGATTGAACATACTCCAAATATGTGGGATCTAAAGTTGACACTCTTCCAAACCCACTTTCAATATTATTGCAAACACTATTATCATTCTCATATTCATCATGGGGCTTACATAAATTTTCAAGGTTATAAGAAGAATCACCCCAATCATGATCATTGAAACAAGTAGTAGACATAGCAAAACTAGCATCCCCAAGCTTAGGGTTTTGCATATTATTAGCACAATTGACATCAGGATAATTTATAGGAAAATCATTGCAATCATGCTTTTTATTCAAGGAGTTATTGCGAATCTCTTCATAAATTTGTTCATCGTAATTTTCAGATTCACAAATTTTGAGCAAAGCTTCATAAAGATAATCTGGCGCACAAAACTCACTAGAAATTGGTTCATCATAATTGGATCTCTTAAAAAGATTAGCAAGCGGATCAGGATCCATAGATCTTAGGTTCTCTATTTAGCAATAAATAAGCATCTATTCCAACCAAACGAGCAAACGAAAGGGCAAGCGAAGGAGAGGAGGAGATTGAGAAAGAGTGGGCGAATAAAACGGCAAGGGTGAAATGGGGGAGAGGAAAACGAGAGGCAAATGGCAAATAATGTAAATGCGAGGGAGATGGGTTTGTGATGGGTACTTGGTATATCTTGACTTGAGCGAAGACCTCCCCGGCAACGGCGCCAGAAATCCTTCTTGGTACATCTCGAGCTTGCGTTGGTTTTCCTCGAAGAGGAGAGGGTGATGCAGCGATAGTAGCGTAAGTATTTCCCTCAGTTTTTCAGAACCAAGGTATCAATCCAGTAGGAGGCTCCTCAAAAGTCCCACGCACCTACACAAACAAACTGAGAACTCGCAACCAACGCAATAAAGGGGTTGTCAATCCCTTCACGGCCACTTGCGAAAGTGAGATCTAATAAAGATAGTATGATAAGATAAATATATTTTTGGTATTTTATAATATAGATGCAAAAAGTAAAGATGCAAATAAAAGTAGATTGAAAGCAAATATGATAAGAGATAGACCCAGGGGCCATAGGTTTCACTAGTGGCTTCTCTCAAGATAGCATAAGTATTACGGTGGGTGAACAAATTATTGTCGAGCAATTGATAGAAAAGCGCATAGTTATGAGATTATCTAGGCATGATCATGTGTATAGGCATCACGTCCATAACAAGTAGACCGACTCCTGCCTGCATCTACTACTATTACTCCACACATCGACCGACTCCTGCCTGCATCTAGAGTATTAAGTTCATAAGAACAGAGTAAC
>NW_025253400.1:0-1992 GCF_018294505.1 Triticum aestivum | reverse complement strand
TGGTAAAGTGGCGTTGTAGGTCCCGGTGAAGCTTGGTATTCCGATGTTCAGGTACCTAGTAACTTCCTTCAAGTGTCGTCCAAAAGGTGTATCCTCGTCCGGTCGCGCGAACTTGTTCCTTGCATCCGCCATCCTAAAAGAGTGGAAGAAAGGAGAGGAGTCAGAAATGAGAAGAGAGTAGTGATCTAGGGCTTTAGCTTAGTGGTCGTGTCCTACAGTCAGCGTGTGCTCTGATACCATCTTTGTAGCGACCAGACCTCAAACAGTCTAGTCTCTGTGCATCAGTGTCATCCCTGGATCGGTAATGCTGACACGCACAGTACTTGAAGGATTTATAACAGAGTAGCAATCACACACTTATTACATCGAATAGTCTCAAGAGAGAACTTATTACAATAAATATGGCTTAAGGCCATCTAATACGATAACAGCGGAAGGCTTGGAAGATAAAGTGAGTCCATCAACTCCAACGGCATCACTGAGTATAAGACCACGACCTATGGCACCTTAATCGTCGTCTGAAAAGTCTGCAACATGAACGTTGCAGCCCGAAAACGGGTCAGCACATGGAATATGCTGGCAAAGTAACACATAGAGAGTAATGAGCAGAATAATGCTAACACTACATGCATATTTGGCTGGTGGAAAGCTCTGTGGTTACAATTTTGAGAAAAGCCAATTTTTCCCTACAACAAAGGAATAAAATTTTATTTAACTATTATGGTGGTTGTTAAACATTGAGAAGGTTCACCCAACTCAATCCCAATTAAGCAATCTTCATTAAACCCAACAAATTTAATTAAGTAACATGATGAGGTTCACATGATAATCCAAAAACTAGATACTCGAGATGTCCATAACCGGGGACACGGCTAACCATGATTAGATTGTACACTCTGCAGAGGTTTGCGCACTTTTTCCCACAAGACTCGATCTCCTCTGTTGGATTTCTCGCACTTCATGATGTTTGAGAAACTGATGACCGAGACACAGTCTTTCAGAAGCATTAGCACCTTACGATGGGTAGACAGTTACACCTACTTTCCCCTACATCTGCTAGTCTACCACTGTAAGAGTTCACACGACTTAATCAACTATGCTAGAGCCCATAATAACTTGTGGCTGCACACGGAAGTTTCTAGCATGAATAATCTCATGATCCCTTTGAGCCTGGGTGGCGGTCCATAGGAGAATCACACGGTACCCCGGGATTTCCAAAAAAACAGGCAACACTGGGTTCCCCAGGTGCCTCAATCCACCCAGATGTGTATTTAAGTAGCCACCTTAAGTTAACCATTAATTAACAATCTCACATCTGTCATGTAATCACTCAAACCCAATCCACGTCTACGAGCATAGCATAGCAATATAAGCAAACGTAGAAGTAACTTCCAAGGGTTTGATAATAAAACAGGTAATAGGTACTACCTCATCTACTTCCCAAAACCCACAAATTAAACAGATCCTAACCATGCAATAGTTTGAGGGTTGATCTAATGCAGTAAAACTGGGTGTTAAAGAGGTATGATCAAAGTGTTACTTGCCTTGCTGATGATCCGTGAAACCTAGAGACTCGTAGTAGCACGCTTCGCACTCTGGGTACTCTATCGCAAACAAATAATAACATACATAAGCAATCAAGCAAGGGTGCACGGGTAAAACTCAAAATAAGAGATCTAACTAGAAAGTTCAACTTAAGAACTCCGGTTTGCAAAAAGAATCAAATCGAACGAAGCAACGAAACTCAAACGGCGAAAGAAACAAGCTCCGTTTACTAATCTGGACCTAAGTCAATTTTTACTGTACCAAAAACTTGTTCAAGTTGGTTAAACAGAAAGAGGGTTTCGAGACGAAACTCTAGGCGCTTGAATCGCCTGATTCCGATAAACGAGCGAAAAGTTATACTAAATCGAAAAACAGATCGGAAATCGCGATCGAAAATATTCGCGAAAAATTCCGAGAAAAAGAAAAACTGACGAACAGGCTAACAAA
>NW_025253399.1:0-1992 GCF_018294505.1 Triticum aestivum | reverse complement strand
TTACTAGGGACATGTTGGTGTCTATGTATTCACACATGTATTACGATTTCCGGATAACACAATTATAGCATGAATAAAAGACAATTAACAAGAACAAGGAAATATAATAATAATCCTTTTATTATTGCCTCTAGGGCATATTTCCAACAGTCTCCCACTTGCACTAGAGTCAATAATCTAGTTACATTGTGATGAATCCAACACCCATAGAGTTCTGGTGTTGATCATGTTTTGCTCGCGGAAGAGGTTTAGTCAATGGATCTGCGACATTCAGATCCGTATGCACTTTGCAAATTTCTATGTCTCCATCTTGAACATTTTCACGAATGGAGTTGAAGCGACGCTTGATGTGCCCGGTCTTCTTGTGAAACCTGGGCTCCTTGGCAAGTGCAATAGCTCCAGTGTTGTCATAGAAGAGTTTGATCAGCCCTGACGCATTGGGTATGACTCCTAGGTCGGTGATGAACTCCTTCTCCCAAATTGCTTCATGCGCTGCCTCCGAGGCTGCCATGTATTCCGCTTCACATGTAGATCCCACCACGACGCTCTGCTTGCAGCTACACCAGCTTACTGCTCCACCATTCAACATATACACGTATCCGTTTTGTGACTTAGAGTCATCCAGATCTGTGTCGAAGCTAGTGTCGACGTATGAGGCGGGAGGCTGGACCCGAGGAACCGCCGCCGGCCAAATGAAAATTTTATTGAATAATATGTTGGCAAATGAAAATAATTGGGCACCTCCTGAGCCACCTCCCGAGCCAACTCCTGAGCCAGCTCCTGAGCCTATTCCTAAACCAACTCCGAAGAAGAGAGGTGTTCTATTTCTCAGTCCCGAAGATATGCAAGAGGCAAAGAAATCTATGAAAGAAAAAGGTATTAAAGCTGAAGATGTTAAGAATTTACCTCCTATTGAAGAAATACATGGTCTTAATTTACTGCCTGTTGAAGAAGTATATGATCTCAATTACTTATTTACTGAAGAACCTCCCGATATCCCGACACAGGTAGTAAAGGTAAATTCTCTCTATAGATATGATAAAGTTGAAGTCCCACCTACTAAAATTGCTAGTCAGTGCTTGGATGAGTTTAATGACTTTATGTTTAAGCAAGATGACTTTAATGCTTATTTTGGTAGACAATTAAAGCAGAATACCTTTATGATTAAACGCTTGAGTGATTATATGGATAATATTAGAGGTGAACTTAAACTTGTTAGCAAACATGCTTCTATGGTTACCACTCAAGTAGAACAAGTACTTAACGCTCAGAAAGAAATGCTTGATGAAATGAATAGTAAGAAAAATGATTATGCTGTTAGAGTAGCTACTAGAACTGGTAGAATGACTCAGGAACCTTTGTATCCTGAAGGCCACCCTAAGAGAATCGAGCAAGATTCTCAAAGAAATAATATTGATGCACCTAGTTCTTCTAAAAGGAAGAAAAAGAAAAATGATAGAACTGTGCAACTTCTAGTGAACCTATTGCTGAACCACCTGATAATCCAAATGATATCTCTATGTCTGATGTTGAAACACAATCTGGTAATGAACATGAACCTAGTGAAAATGTTAATGATGATGTTCATGATGATGCTCAACCTAGTAATGATAATGATGTAGAAGTTGAACCTGCTGTTGATCTTGATAACCCACAATCAAAGTATCAACGTTATGATAAAAGAGACTTCGTTTCTAGGAAACATGGTAAAGAAAGAGAACCATGGGTTGAGAAACCCATGCCTTTTCCTCTGAAACCATCCAAGAAATAGGATGATGAGGATTTTGAGCGCTTTGCTGAAATGATTAGACCTATCTTTTTGCGTATGCGATTGACTGATGTGCTCAAAAAAATCCTTATGCTAAGTATATGAAGGATATCATTACTAATAAAAGAAAGATACCGGAGGCTGAAATTTCCACCATGCTTGCTAATTACACTTTTAAGGGTGGAATACCAAAGAAACTTGGAGATCCAGGAGTACCTACTATA
>NW_025253398.1:0-1992 GCF_018294505.1 Triticum aestivum | reverse complement strand
TGCCCTGAATGATGGTGATATTCAAAATGACCTGTACTCGCTGTCCCAGTTACCATCTTCGAATATAATGACTTTCAAAGGGTACCAGATAAATGGGAATACATTTTACACGATCGCCCAAGATAAGAAGTGCAGCAACCAAAACAGTGGTGTCTGCTTCGATGCAACAACCAACACGGGAAAGGAAACATATTATGGTTACATAGAGGACATATGGGAACTTAACTATGGATTAGGTGATTTGAAGGTCCCTTTGTTTCGGTGCAAATGGGTCAATATGACACGAGGCGGGGTAACGGAAGACCCGCAGTACGGAATGACAACAGTGGATCTCAACAATCTTGCGTATGCAGAGGAACCATTCGTCCTAGCCAATGATGTGGCGCTGGTTTTTTATGTGAAAGCCATGTCTACCAGGCCGAGAAAAAGAAAAGATAAGGAAGCGAATGGATCATACAACGAGCCAAAGCGCCACATAGTTCTTTCAGGAAAAAGAAACATCGTGGGAGTGAATGACAAGACAGACATGTCAGAAGATTATGAAAAGTTTGATGAAATTGCTCCATTCACAGTGAATATCGACCCGAGCATCCAGTTAAATGATGAAGATTTTCCATGGCTACGGCGCAAAGGGACACACGAGAAGAAAAAGTTTCACACCCAAAGATCTGGGATGTGATCGGCTTCACTATCATCACTTTCTTCTGTGTTTCACACCCAGGAGGGAATGTCTGTAATAGTTAGGGTAGTTAATTATGTGTTTTGGCATTTGAAATGCGAAGAAATTTTATGTGCAAACAAATTCTTTTCATGCATTTACTGATTTTTTTTCCAGCTAAATGACCCTGAAATTGAAAATCATTTGAAATGAACTCAGAAAAGGTTGAAAGTTGGCATGGTATCATAATTTCATACAAATAGCATGTGCAAAAAAGTAGAGAGGGTTCCGGCAAAAACTGGATACACTTCGTGTACAAAATGGACAATCTTTTTCGAAGTATTAGGGTTTCCGACGAAAACTGAAATGTTACAAAGGCATTTCATTTTTTAAATAACCTAAGCATTACCAAATTGAATATAATGATAAAACACACTAATATTAAACATAAGAAAAAAGAATCACTGAAAAATCTTTTTTCAAAGTTAAGTTATTCACAAACTAGTGATTCACACAAATTTCAAATAATTCAAAATTTAAACTATTCAAATTTGAAAACTACCGGCACTAACAGATCAAAGTTTGTAAATTTTTGTGCCTAAAGCAAAAATATTCACAAAGAAACTCTAAATACAGCAAAAAATAACTCAAAAATAAATAAAACAAAAAAGCAAAAAAAAATAAGAAAATAAAAAGCCCGCCTACTGGGCCAAAGCAGCCTGCATACGACTAGAAACTCAACCTTTTGTTGGGCCAGGATGCAGGCCCGCAAAGGCCCAGTAGGCCCACATGGCAGCAATGAATTGGTAGGCCGAGTAGGCCTGCTAAGGACAGGAGCTCGAGAGAGCTACCGCACTGGGCTTATAAACCAGTGCGGTAGCCCTTCGACTAGCGAGGTGGGACTAAACTTGCCGCACCGCACTGCGCCAGCGCACCCCTTTAGTACAGTGTCGTGGCACCAACTGGTACTAAAGGGGGGGGTCTTTAGTACCGGTTGGAGCCACCACCCGGTACTAAAGGGGGTGCGCTTCCCGCCGCTTGGCCTGGTCAAAACAGACCTTTAGTACCGGTTGGTGGCTCCAACCGGTACTAAAGGTCCATCCTATATATATACAACACTTAAAAAAATTCAGTTTCCCTCTGTTTCTTCCCTCTGTTTCCTCCCTCCGTCGCGCCGCCCTGCCCCGATCGACGCCGTCCCCATTGACGTCGCCGCCCCCGCCCCTCGTCACCGACCTCGGCCGTCCCCGCCCCTCGTCGCCGCCCCCGTCGACGTCGCCGCCCTGGCCGTCCCCGTCGCCGCGCCCCGCCCCGCCCCGTTGTCGCCGCCCCGT
>NW_025253397.1:0-1992 GCF_018294505.1 Triticum aestivum | reverse complement strand
TGCAGCTCCATGGTGCTGGTTCATAGGGGAACATGCACGCAGACTTTCCGAATGTCATCGATAAGGTCATGCCGGCTCCAGTTGAGGAGCGGCTCGTTCTGACGGGGGTAGTTGTCATTCGGTGGTCTAGGGACCGACCTAGATGTGGATTTTTAGTATGTTCGAGGTGCTTTGTACTTCTAATGAACTAATAGATCTGAATCTTTTCTGAAAAAAAGGGTGATTCACATTGAAGTATGACATCAAACATTGATATAGAACAATCTTGATTCTAGAGGATGAGAATCATTCTGGGCTAGAGTTGGAGCTCGTCTAATATGATCAGTGGGCAAGGCGATAAATATTAGGAATGCATTTTTGTTGTTGTTGTTGCTATATATCTGAGGTATTTTTCTATTTATTGCACGCACAATTCACTAGTATTCCTTGATGGATGGATGCTACCTTGCCTTCTTCGAACGTCGCTTCTGTTGTGCAGAGCTACACACTAGAGTATATTCCGCAAAAGAACGCACAGAATGATTGATAACAGAGAGACTGGAAGCGACGACCGCATTCCTGGGGAGTTTCCCGGTCGATCGACGCCGCCACTCCGGCGTCTCATCTCACCGTGCAGTGCACCGCCTCAGGCAGCCGTGCATGCACGGATCGTCAGGCTTCAGAACACACCCCGATAGGGCTCGGCCTCCAAGAAGAGCCGTGAGCAACTCAGGCCCATAATACAGGCCTCATCGGGAAAGGCCGTCTCGCTGGAGGCCCATGCAACAAAGAGGCTGGCTCGGGGCCGGGGGGCACGCAGCGCAGCGTCCGCGCTCCGCAGCCGCGCGCGAGAGGCGACTCCTTTAGTACCACCTCGCCTAGCGAAGAGGGGACGGGAGGCCGAGAGGCTACAAATAGAGGGGAGGGCACGGCTAACAACTCATACCTTTCTCGGCCTTTTGGCTAAGATCAAGTGTAGTATCTGTTCTTATCAGTTTAATATCTGATATGTGGGCCATGTGCCCACAACGATATTAAATTTATTTTTTATGGGGGAGGGCTCACCACAGTGGCTTACCACTGGGGCCCTCAGGTGTCGCCCAGTGCGTTGCACTATTGCCTGGGCAGGCGCACCCCAACCAAATTTTAAAATTAAAATTTGACCCCCTGGAGATAAGCAAATTAGTCCTCAGCATCTGCTGTTTACAATCGCTGAGGGCTTAAAGGTGACCCTTCTCGCAGACGGGCTTAGGCAGTCTTCTGAATTGGAAATAGAAATCGAAAGTGGAGTTGGTTTGATCCTGTAACGTACGCAAAGGGAAGCCGGATGAACATATGTATAAGGTTCAGATTTGGCAGGCAAGCTTGCTCTTCTGCTTATAATCACAAAGTCCTTCCTATCAATCCCAGCCACCCGGAGACAGATGAGAGGAAGAGAGTTTTTCACAGGCAAGACAGAATGAACATATCAAAACATATCCAGGCTCTTGTAGGGGAAGTACTAGCAATTAGTAAGAGAAATTATATCTACTTGAAATGCATTAATCTGTTGGTACATATATTTGCAAATGTTAGTAAGGATAATGCGCATTCTTCTGTCTGGCAAGCCTGCTCTATAACATAACTACAGGTTCTCGTGTTATACGATCGACGAAAAATGTTAGTGCCTGTCAGTACATCGTCCTGGATCCAGTGTCATGGTGCACAAGGAATGGCCACCATGGCATTGGTCATGAACCATATGAATGATGCCGGTTTCGCCATCGATATGAGAATATGTACACAATTCACCAAATCCTCACCACCAGTTTGGGACTTTTCATCTCCTACTCCTGTGAATCGCAAGATTAACTGCAGGGATTTTTCTTGTCGGTCTGGATGTTGGAGGAAACACAGCCACCAATTACTTCTCCACAATACCCATATATACCCCCACCAAAAAATTGCTGCAAACAGGACCGACATGACAAGCTAGAAATTAGTAGCCCATGATAAAAGTGTTCTCCACAGTCC
>NW_025253396.1:0-1992 GCF_018294505.1 Triticum aestivum | reverse complement strand
TCAGAATTTGATGATTTGTTTTCATGTTTTTTTTTTCGATTCTACTGTCCATCAGCTCAGGAGCAGAAGGGACTTTCGGTTTGAAGGAATCATTTCCAATGTTGTCACCAATGTAGATTTTAAAGCTCACGTCTCTTGAGGCAACTGAGAATTTGAACGTCCAGTTACTGAGAAAACAAACTTTAAAAGGAGCGGCATCATCTCCAGAACAGAACTGGAGAACGAGCTGGCTACTCCTGCTACTCTGGCTACGTCAGACAGCTCCCAGGCGTTGGCCATTCCGGCGACGTCCGCCACTCACCATGGCGCTTTCTGACCTTCGATTTCAGGCCGGGCTATCTTTTGAAGATAAGATCTGGAATAGCTTTGGCACTTCGGTTAATTATTTGGATGATCAGATCAGAATTCTCGGGAAATCTTTCGTGTGGCGCCAGGAACTCAGCGGGAGCCGGTCTTCGAGGTTGGCATTGAACCCGTCTTAGAATACTGAGGCGTGCCATCATGATCCGGGGAAATACTGAGGCCCATTTTTCTCATACTTTTTTCTGGATTTCTTGGGTTTCCTGCAATCGGGAAAGTCGACGGGAGACGACAAAGGAGAGACGTACTGCATATGATGGGTCCGGATGCCTTTACTGCAGGGGAGTACATGCAATGGACTCGGCTGGGATCTAGGTGAGCTCTCTGGCCTGTCCCCTCGGCCACTTGCCCGCCACCTTGCTTGCTGCTCGGCTATCAAATTTAGGCCCACACACTTGCTTGCTCACCGGGCCGGGCAAGGACAAAACTCCTAGACGCCGCCGGAAATCCAAGTCTCCAACCCATGGAAAATTCAAGGGCGGTTTTGGCCATCATTGTTTTTTCTCGAGGAACAGTCAGGAGCACTGCCTTTCTTATAGAAGAGAAATGGTGAAAACACACTATACAGAGTGGCGCATGTTTTTAGGAAACGTGGAAAAAAAACCATGAAAAAAAGAAAAGGAAAGAAAAGGGCACTCAGCCAATGCCCACGGATGCCTTGGCCCCAACAAATGCCAAATCAGGTTGCTTTATGGCCTTGAACATCGATGTTTTCTTACAATCCCATATATATATTTTCTAAACAAAACCGGATGTGCTCAGTTTTGACATCTAGAAATGAACTTCCCCGTGCAAACACCCCTCCAGCACTTCACATCCTCTTATAACACTCTGCAGCCTCATGAGCCACGAAGTTTTTGTTCGGATAAAGATAGAGAAAAATACATGATGGTGCTTTTTCATAAGTTATTTAGTAGAGTGACGTACATCAGCCACCAACCTCTTATATCAAACTTGATGAATAAAGGATGTGCACAGGGACGCAAGGTCATCTGGTCATGCATATATAACCAGAGAATTTAGTACAGTTTTTGGGTGTTCAAAATCCTCGGCGCATCTCTCTTTCTAAGAACCTTCTTCCCTCTCACTCACCTAGTAATTAGTTAATTCAGTTAGTTGACCTATCTCCGATTTGTTAAGTCGTCAAATCCAATACTAGTATTGGCCACAAGAAAATAAAGCTCCCCTTGTTTTTTGAGAAATTAAATATGCTTTCTTTTCTTTGGTAACAGTTGCCTAATATTCATAATTTTTTGGCTCCATGTGTAGAAATCTTTGCAACATTGTCCATCACTTGTTTGTGAAATTGCCAACAATTAGTTGCCTATAAAAAGGTGACAATCAAACTCAAGAAAAAGGGTGGCGTTACATGCATACCTATTCCTCAATGACGACACTGGCCTTGACTTTCTTCATACACGTGCGCATCAAATGGATAGCATATATATCCCTGTGTTTGTATATCGTTGTAAAGACTGTTAGCATCTAATTAAATTATGCAGACAAATCATATGTGTGGAAAAGGAACAATTATCAAATAAAATAATTAGTAAGGCTGCTAGCTAGTTTTGTGTAGGCACGATGTGGCACCCGTTGAAGTAGCAAACAGACGGCATGCCGTGACTCCAAATT
>NW_025253395.1:0-1992 GCF_018294505.1 Triticum aestivum | reverse complement strand
CAGAGTGGTTTCGTGAACTCTTGATGGAATTACCTATGGTTGAAAAACCAATACCCCCTATCCTGATGAATGTGATAATCAAACTATGATCGTCAAGATAAACAGTTCAAAGGACAATATGAAGTCCTCAAGACATGTGAAGAGGAGACTAAAATCTGTCAGAAAATTGAGGAACTCCAGAGTTATTACGTTGGATTATAGCCAAACGTCGGAAAACTTGGCAGATCCCTTCACAAATGGTCTATCACGTAACGTGCTAGATAATGCATCGATGGAGATGGGCTTGAGACCCACCGCATGAGTTGTCCATAGTGGTAACCCACTCTATGTGATCGGAGATCCCATGAAGTAGAAGTGGGAGACAAGCTGTTGGTCAGCTGAGAGGAGAGTATCCCTATATTAACTCTCCCACCCCATGAAGATGCAATACCCTCCTGATCTACATGGTAGGTTGATACTTATCTTAATGTGTTTCAAGTGGCTTATTCGGGTAAGCAGAGATGTTGTTCTGTAGAAAATCTTCTAAGGAACACACCTATATGAATTTGACTGTTAACGTCGCAGTCTGTGAGAATTGGGTGTTCTCTAATAAATTCATGAAAGGGCCCTGGAGTACGACGTATACGCTCCACCCGCGGGGAAGCCTTGCGGCAGCCTAGGATCGGTCAAGAATTTGTGTGAAACTAGTTGAGGGAGTCCTGGATTAGGGGGTGTTCGGATAGCCGGACTATACCTTCAGCCAGACTCCTGGACTATGAAGATACAAGATTGAAGACTCCGTCCCGTGTCCGGAAGGGACTTTCCTTGGCGTGGAAGTCAAGCTTGGCGATACGGATATGAAGATCTCCTACCGTTCTAACCGACTCTATGTAACCCTAACCCTATTCGGTGTCTATATAAACCGGAGGGTTTTAGTCCGTAGGACAAAATACACATCAACAATCATACCATAGGCTAGCTTCTAGGGTTTAGCCTCCTCGATCTCGTGGTAGATCTACTCTTGTACTACCCATATCATCAATATTAATCAAGCAGGACGTAGGGTTTTACCTCCATCGAGAGGGCCCGAACCTGGGTAAAACTTCGTGTCCCTTGCCTCCTGTTACCATCCGGCCTAGACGCACAGTTCGGGACCCCCTACCCGAGATCCGCCGTTTTTGACACCGACATTGGTGCTTTCATTGAGAGTTCCTTTGTGTCGTCACCATCGGGAAGGATGCCTCGCCCCGTCTTTAAAGACGGCACCATTGCTAAGGGAGCTTTGGTTGTCGGCCAAACCCTCCGGCTAGGTGGTTTTCTTATGACCGCCTGTTCGGTTTCTGCGCCGACGATGACCTCTCGAGCCATCGAAAACAATCTTCATGTCAGATCGGAACTCGCCGAGAAGTTAGATCCAATGGAGCTTTCCTCCATAAACGAGCTCTTGGATCGCTTCGCCGCCCTGGGAGTCGCTACGGATTACGACCAGATCGGTCCTAAAACCGATCTGAGAGAGATTAACTCTCCCCAAGTCACCCATCATGTTGCCGTGGTAGAGGGACAGTGCGGAGACCCTTCATCTATCTTAAGGACTCGCTACGTCCGGATTCCCGATCCCTCCAAGATGGATACCCGCGTAGGGGAGGATATCACTCAAGACTTGAACTTAGAGTCAGGCGACGGGCTGGATTCATTAGACAACATCCAGGAATCCAAATATTCGAGTTCAGAAATTCCTCGGCCTCTGAGCCTTAGATGGGGTGAGGCTTCGGATTTAATTCCACCCACCCACCCCAACGTAATCGATCTATCCAAAATCAGGCAAGAACCCGATGAAACAGTACATCATTACTGGGCCAGATTCCTCCTGGTTAAGAACAGGCCAAGGGACTGCCGCGAGGAAGACACAATCTCAATCTTCTGCAATAATTGCACGGACAAGGGAATACTCAACGCCATAAGTCGCCATGATATTACACGCTTCGCTGACTAGCCGTCCATTGTACGAAAGTA
>NW_025253394.1:0-1992 GCF_018294505.1 Triticum aestivum | reverse complement strand
GTGCCAGCGGCGGCGCCGTCCGTGAGGGGGGGCACACCCCGGACACACGTGCCGGGCGTTTGCAACCGCCACAACACTTCCAGACTTGTGAGAGGCCGCGTACGCAAGATTTGGCGGCATGCTAGCCCCCGGAGGCCGCCGGCCACAGCAGTAGACGCGCGAAGGGCAATCCGCGTAGAGGGAATTTTTTGGATACTTCTCCATCACCAAAAATTATTAAAAAATACCATCGTTTCTATAGCACATGTGCCCGCGTCGTGCAAAAAAACTCATTATTTTATCGTGCTCCGAGTATTTAGTAATATTGACGCCGCATCGTTACCGCAGAACGTCTACTACCATGTCATCGCCGTCCGTGAGGGGGGGTTACGCCCCGGAGACGCGTCCCGCCTCTTCGGACATGCCACCACACCACCCCGCATGTATGAGGGACCGGTGCGACGCTCCGGTGGCATTGCTACCCCCAGTGCCCCCGTCCCGCCTAACCCTGTAGCGTTTGACCACGGGATCTAGCCCTTTGACTTTGCACGGGCGGGCTTTAACCAGTGGACCTCCCCACCCGGTTGTGTTAGGTCAGCCCATAGGAACACTTTGGAGCAACATCCAGGCCAGACCCACAGCAAGATCCCCTCCGTGTAGACCCCACGCGTCCGTTTCCCCCCTCCAGGTGCCGGCGGCAGCGCCGTCCGTGAGGGGGGGCACACCCCGGACACGCGTGCCGGGCGTTTGCAACCGCCACAACACTTCCAGACTTGTGAGAGGCCGCCTATGCAAGATTTGGCGGCATGCTAGCCCCCGGAGGCCGCCGGCCACAGCCGTAGACGCGCGAAGGGCAATCCGCGTAGAGGGAATTTTTCGGATACTTCTCCATCACCAAAAATTATGAAAAAAATACAATTGTTCCTATAGCACATGTGCCCATGTCGTGCAAAAAAACTCAGGATTTTATCGCTCTCCGAGTATTTAGTAATATTGACGCCGCATCGTTACCGCAGAACATCTACTATCGTGTCTTCGCCGTCCGTGAGGGGGGGGGGGGCACGCCCCGGAGACGCGTTCCGCCTCTTCGGACATGCCACCACACCACCCCGCATGTATGAGGGCCCGGTGCGACGCTCCGGTGGCATTGCTACCCCCAGTGCCCCCGTCCCGCCTAACCCTTTAGCGTTTGACCACGGGATCTAGCCTTTGACTTTGCTCGAACGGGCTTTGACCTGTGGACCTCCTCACCCGGTTGTGTTAGGTCAGCCCATAGGAACACTTTGGAGCAACATCCGGGCCAGACCCACAGCAAGATCCCCTCCGTGTAGACCCCACGCGTCCGTTTCCCCCCTCCAGGTGCCGGTGGCGGCGCCGTCCGTGAGGGGGGGCACATCCCGGACACGCGTGCCGGGCGTTTGCAACCACGACAACACTTCCAGACTTGTGAGAGGCCGCCTACGCAAGATTTGGCGGCATGCTAGCCCCTAGAGGCCGCCGGCCACAACCGTAGACTCGCGAAGGGCAATCCGCGTAGAGGGAATTTTTCGGATACTTCTCCATCACCAAAAATTATGAAAAAATACCATCGTTCCTATAGCACATGTGCCCGCGTCGTGCAAAAAAACTCATGATTTTATCGTGCTCCGAGTATTTAGTAATATTGACGCCGCATCGTTACCGCAGAACGTCTACTACCGTGTCATCGTCGTCCGTGAGGGGGGGGGGGCACGCCCCGGAGACGCGTCCCGCCTCTTCGGACATGCCACCACACCACCCCGCATGTATGAGGGCCCGGTGCGACGCTCCGGTGGCATTGCTACCCCCCTAGTGCCCCCGTCCCGCCTAACCCTGTAGCGTTTGACCATGGGATCTAGCCCTTTGACTTTGCACGGACGGGCTTTAACCAGTGGACCTCCCCACCCGGTTGTGTTAGGTCAGCCCATAGGAACACTTTGGAGCAACATCCAGGCCAGACCCACAGCAAGATCCCCTCCGTGTAGAACCCACGCG
>NW_025253393.1:0-1992 GCF_018294505.1 Triticum aestivum | reverse complement strand
CCCCTCCGGCTCCTCTGCCCGAAAACACGAAACACCGGGAATACTTTCCCGGATGTTTTCCCCCCTTCACCGGTATCACCTACTACCGCGTTAGGGCACACCGAACACCGCGTATTGCCTTGTTATATTTTGTGATGCTTTGTTTGCTCTGTATTCATTATTTCTTCCCCCTCTTCTCTCCGGTAGACTACGAGACCGACGCTGATGCCACCGAGTACGACTACGTCACCGACGACCCCTCCTTGTCTGAGCAACCAGGCAAGCCCCCCCCCTTGATCACCAGATATCGCCTATTCTACTCTATACTGCTTGCATTAGAGTAGTGTAGCATGTTACTGCTTTCGTTAATCCTATTCTGATGCATAGCCTGACATTGTCGCTACATCTGTTGATACCTTACCTGCAATCCTATATGCTTAGTATAGGATGCTAGTTTATCATCATTGGCCCTACATTCTTGTCAGTCTGCCTTGCTATACTACTGGGCTGTGATCACTTCGGGAGGTGATCATAGGCATATACTATATACTTTACACTGTTACATTACCTGTGATACTGTTCGGAGTTGGGGGCTGAAGGGGCAGGTGGCTCCATCCCGGTAGAGGTGGGCCTGGGTTCCCGACGGCCCCCGACTGTTACTTGGTGGCGGAGCGACAGGGCAGGTTGAGACCACCTAGGAGACAGGTGGGCCTGGCCTTGTTCGGCATTCGCGGATACTTAACACGCTTAACGAGATCTTGGTATTTGATCTGAGTCTGGCTACTGGCCTATACGCACTAACCATCTACGCGGGAGTAGTTATGGGTATCCCGGCGTCGTGGTATCAGCCGAAGCACTTCAGACGTCAGCGACGGAGCGGCGCGCGCTGGATTGGAACGTAAGCCTGCTCTTGTATTAAGGGGGCTAGTTCTGCTTCCGGCCGCCCACGCAACGTGCAGGTGTGCTATGGGCGATGGGCCCAGACCCTTGTGCGCTTAGGTTTAGACCGGCGTGCTGGCCTCTCTGTTTTGCCTAGGTGGGGCTGCGACGTGTTGATCTTCCGAGGCCGGGCATGACCCAGGAAAGTGTGTCTGGCCAAATGGGATCAAGCGTGTTGGGCTATGTGGTGCACCCCTGCAGGGAAGTTAATCTATTCGAATAGCCGTGATCTTCGGTAACAGGACGACTTGGAGTTGTACCTTGACCTTATGACAACTAGAACCGGATACTTAATAAAACACACCCTTCCAAGTTCCACAGACAACCCGGTGATCGCTTTTCTACAGGGCGACGAGGAGAGGATCGCCGGGTAGGATTATGCTATGCGATGCTACTGGAGATGCTACTTGGAGATGCTACTTGGAGATGCTATTTGGAGGACTTCAGTCTACTCTCTTCTACATGCTGCAAGACGGAGGCTGCCGGAAGCGTAGTCTTCGACAGGATTAGCTATCCCCCTTTTATTCTGGCATTCTGCAGTTCAGTCCACCGATATGACCCCTTTACACATATACCCATGCATATGTAGTGTAGCTCCTTGCTTGCGAGTACTTTGGATGAGTACTCACGGTTGCTTTCTCCCCCTTTTTCCCCTTTTCCTTTCTTTCTGGTTGTCGCAACCAGATGCTGGAGTCCAGGAGCCCGACGCCACCGTCGACGACGACCCCTACTACACCGGAGGTGCCTACTACTACGTGCAGCCCGCTGCCGACGACCAGGAGTAGTTAGGAGGATCCCAGGCAGGAGGCCTGCGCCTCTTTCGATCTGTATCCCAGTTTGTGCTAGCCTTCTTAAGGCAAACTTGTTTAACTTATGTCTGTACTCAGATATTGTTGCTTCCGCTGACTCGTCTATGATCGAGCACTTGTATTCGAGCCCTCGAGGCCCCTGGCTTGTATTATGATGCTTGTATGACTTATTTATGTTTTAGAGTTGTGTTGTGATATCTTCCCGTGAGTCCCTGATCTTGATCGTACACATTTGCGTGCATGATTAGTGTACGATTAAATCGGG
>NW_025253392.1:0-1992 GCF_018294505.1 Triticum aestivum | reverse complement strand
CGCGCGCGCGCGCGCGCACACACACGTACGTCCAAGCAGCTCTGCATGGCCGGCCACACTGTTGTATCGATGTTTGGTTGTTCGTCCACTCCCCGAGTTTGCTGTACTTTGTACCATGTGTACTTTTGATATATGGATTGTATACACAGCTGATCAGCTCTACTTGCGTGCGCATGTTATTCAGCACTTTTGATATATGCAAGACTGCCAAAGCACTCCATTCCAGTTTGTTGCTCCAAGCAAGACGTAGGAATGAACCCAACAATTTACTAGGAATGGAACTATGGCATTTCACTCATTTTGGTTCCTCAACAAAACACGCCCTAAAACTGTTTGAGAACACGCAGAATTCTAGTGAATGCAACCACCAACAAAAACTCCTACTGGCTTAATTATAAGAAATCCGAATATACTTAGAAATGCTTAAATCACCATCATCCAATACACTGCAATATACTTCTAGACAGATTAAGGTAAATTTCAAACAGTGTACATGAAAGATCATCCAGCGAGATGTCAAGTAATTAGACACTGGTTGTTAGCTTGTAGGGCCCAAAATTGGAATACTCTTGGTTGTGATAGTACGTACAATATACTTCATGTTTGTTATAAATTGATCGGAGAGTATGAATTTGTAATTATGGATCCAATCACAGTAATAAACCGGCGTTCTGACAGGGTACGACATAAGAAAGCTGAGTGGACTACTGCACTAAATACTTGCACAAATAGAAAGTTAATATCTACTTTTCGCTACAGGTGGACCATGGGAATAATAGAATTTTCTCCTTATTTACAGGAGGTGCACGGATGGATATATTCTCTCCATGCTAATTTGAGTCAGGTGTTTGAATTTTTCCAAAAATATACTATACATGAAATATATTTATATATAAGCTTTTATACTGAAGTTTGACCTTTTTCTTCTCAACATAGCTTGATCCGTAATGGCTTAAGTAACCGTGGGATGATCAATTTTCTTTTTCTATGTTGTGTCCTCATACACATGAACAAAAACGACAATCATGGGTAACTTTTCAGGGAAAAAAAGATGATGCTTATTTAGTTTATGAAAAACAGTTTTGACGATGACTTTCCCCACGATGACGGTTGGTAAAGCCTTTAACTACAATATGTTGATTTTGTGTTTTTGAATTGACAGAATTGCAAGATCAGTTCAGGGAAGAAATAATGTGATGTGACCAAAATAAGCAAACATAACTTGCGGCAATAAACAATTTTTTTTCATTTCCTGATTGAGAGATTTATTCACTGCCTGCATTGCAACTATAAATTGAACGGATTTTTCTTATTGTTTCAGGCATTTTAGATTGAATATTAAAAACTTTAATCAGACACTCTTTGAATATTACAAAATTGATTTCATTGTTAGTCTATGTTATCAATTACTTTTGCAGTTTTAGTAAATTTTAGTGATAGCCTTCAGCTTGGAGTACATGGACTAAATGCTTATGGTATTAAAAATAACAAGAAAGTTATGTTGTGTCACATTGAAAGTGGATAGTTGATCGTCAGCTGCTTGCCAATATCGCACAACCACATAATTTCAGTATTTTTCCATCAAAAACTGTACTCCCTCCGACCCATAATAAGTGTCGCATCTTTGAGCTAAGGTTTAACTAACCTTAATTTAAAGCTGCGACACTTGTTTTGGATCAGAGGCAGTAGAATTTTCCAAATCAGTTTGGTATCCGAATTTAGATAACTATCCAACTTCGGTAGGAAATATGAACTCCATATGTTTATTGAAGTTCAAATATATATATCTAATTTTATTCAAGTGATTTTTGTAAAAATGTGGCCAAAAATGTTTCTCTCACAAATTATCTCAGTGCTAAAAGTTCTAAAATTTTAGAATTTTCCGAATACAGATTGGTATGTAAGTTTCAAAATCATTTTAGCTTTGGCAGAAAATATGAACATATATTTTGATTCAAGTACAAATAGAAATATGTAAATTTACTAAAAAAA
>NW_025253391.1:0-1992 GCF_018294505.1 Triticum aestivum | reverse complement strand
GAACGTGTCGGTCATCAGCGAGTGAATCCAGGCTGTAGCACTGGGCTAGCAGGACTCCGGTGAACCGGGCTATAGCGGGCTAACAGGACTCCGGTATTCATCGCGTGACATTTCCCCGAAGGGACAGACACAGGAACGAAGAAGGACACATGCCGGCCAGCCTAAGTGTTCCGGAGCAGTAGCAAGCTACCATGGCTCGGTGGAAACACTAGGAGACATTTCCCGGTAAGAGAGGCTACTAAAGATAAACAACTAGATGGTCAGATCCCACACATACCAAGCATTTCAATAGCATACACACAATATGCTCGATATGTGCAAATACAACATGGCATCACAACATGACTCTACGACTCAAGTAATTTATTCAATAGGCTCCGAGGAGCGAGATATTACAATCATGGGTCTCATGACCCATCAATCAGAGCATACAAGTCAAAGCACAAGCGGAAGCTGTCATGTCTGAGTACAGACATCTATAAATGAAAAAGGCTGAGAAGCCTGACTATCTATCAGATCCTGCCGAGGGCTCAAGATCGTAGCTGAGGTATCAAGCTAAACGTCGAAGTCCAAGCGGAACTACTAGTGAGACTGAAGTCTCTCTGCAAAAACATAAAATAGGCAAACGTGAGTACAAATGTACCCAGCAAGACTTACATCAGATCTATCTACACATGCATCATTATCAACAAAGGGGATGGTGGAGTTTGACTGCAGCAAGCCAGCTTTGACTCGGTGGCTATCCTGAACTACGACTGCAAGTAACTCTTTTGAGGTGGCGCACACGAGTCCACATATTCACCATATCAATACACCACTATGGATCCGCTCTCGTTCCCCTACGAGAACGCCATCCATAGCACTCACGCTTATCTTGCGTATTTTAGAGTATCCACTTTCACTTGTCTATGAACTGATATAAGCAACCCAGAAGTCCTTTTTCCGCGGACACGGCTATTCGAATAGATGATGTTAACCCTGCAGGGGTGTACTTCTTCACACACGCTCTCACCACTTACCGCCGTTTACACGACATGTACTCGGCAACCTTCAAGCGGAAGCCCAACGTGGGTGTCGGCCACGGCCTGCCTAAACACTCAAGTCTCTAGTCCAGGTTTATCGCCTATTCGGGTTCCATCCATGAGGAGATCCGGCCGGAGTTTCGCTCACAGCCCCAAACGATGTGAACAGGGTTCTGTGACACCAAATGGGCGCCCGGTTTACCCGGCCACGTGCCTACCGCATCACAGCCCACCCCTACGGTCAGCGCTGCCCACGGCCTCCAGCATACTACAAACACCAGAAACTACTTGCAACTCCTGGACAGAGGACAAGGGTGATCAAGAAGCCAAGAGGGTCCATTGGTTTCGGGCCCAATGCGTGGTAGTAGCTGAATCATGGATCACAAACACAGAACTCAGTTCCTGAGGACGGCTGCAATGAGACAACCCACCATGTACTCCTACATGGCCTCTCACCGCTACCTTTACCAAATCGTGTTCACGCACTTAGCTCACACACAGTAGGACATGTTCACACGCCTCTGATTCATCCCCGATGAATCAGACCTGACTCAACTCTAAGCAGTAGCAGGCATGACAAACAAACATGAATGAGTAGGCACAACAGGGCTCAAACAACTCCTACTCATGCTAGTGGGTTTCATCTATTTACTGTGGCAATGACAGGTCATGCAAAGGATAAAGGGGTTCAGCTACCGCAGCAAGTAACAGATGAATCGTTGTTGTCCTAATGCAGTAAAAGAGAGCAGGAGCGAGAGAGTAGGATTGTATCGGAATGAACAAGGGGGTTTTGCTTGCCTGGCACTTCTGAAGATAACATTGAGTCTTCATCAGTGTCAACGATCACATCATCGGTATCACGTCTATCGAGAGGGGACAAATACCGGCAACACAGAAGGGAACACAATCAATGCAATGCACAATATGATGCATGATCATGACATGGCAAAATGAATGTGTTTTGGGCTAA
>NW_025253390.1:0-1992 GCF_018294505.1 Triticum aestivum | reverse complement strand
GGTCAATAACCAATAGCGGAACCTGGATGCTCATATTGGCTCCTACATATTCTACAAAGATCTTTATCGGTCAAACCGCATAACAACATACGTTGTTCCCTTTGTCATCGGTATGTTACTTGCCTGATATTTGATCGTCGGTATCTTAATACCTAGTTCAATCTCGTTACCGGCAAGTCTCTTTACTCGTTACGTAATGCATCATTCCGTAACTAACTCATTAGTTACATTCCTTGCAAGGCTTATAGTGATGTGCATTACCAAGAGGGCCCAGAGATACCTCTCCAACAATTGGAGTGACAAAACCTAATCTCGAAATATGCCAACTCAACATGTACCTTTGGAGACACCTGTAGAGCTCCTTTATAATCACCCATTTACATTGTGATGTTTGGTAGTACACAAAGTGTTCCTCCGGTAAACGGGAGTTGCATAGTCTCATAGTTATAGGAACTTGTATAAGTCATGAAGAAAGCAATAGCAATATACTAAACGATCAAGTGCTAAGCTAACGGAATGGGCCAAGTCAATCACGTCATTCTCGTAATGATGTGATCCCATTAATCAAATGACAACACATGTCTATGGTTAGGAAACATAACCATCTTTGATCAATGAGCTAGTCAAGTAGAGGCATACTAGTGACATTAAGTTTGTCTATGTATTCACACATGTATCATGTTTCCGGTTAATACAATTCTAGCATGAATAGTAAACATTTATCATGATATGAGGAAATAAATACTAACTTTATTATTGCCTCTAGGGAATATTTCCTTCAGTCTCCCACTTGCACTAGAGTCAATAATCTAGATTACACAGTAATGATTCTAACACCCATGGAGTCTTGGTGCTAATCATGTTTTGCTCGTGGAAGAGGCTTTGTCAACGGGTCTGCAACATTCAGATCCGTATGTATCTTGCAAATCTCTATGTCTCCCACCTGGACTTGGTCCCAGATGGAATTGAAGCGTCTCTTGATGTGCTTGGTCCTCTTGTGAAATCTGGATTCCTTTGCCAAGGCAATTGCACCAGTATTGTCACAGAAGATCTTCATTGGTCCCGATGCACTAGGTATGACACCTAGATCAGAAATGAACTCCTTCATGTAGACTCCTTCATTTGCTGCTTCCGAAGCTGCTATGTACTCCGCTTCGCATGTAGATCCCGCCACGATGCTTTGTTTAGAACTGCACCAACTTACAGCTCCACCGTTTAATAAAAACACGTATCCGGTTTGCGATTTGGAATCGTCTGGATCAGTGTCAAACCTTGCATTGACGTAACCATTTACGACTAGCTCTTTGTCACTTCCATAAACGAGAAACATATCCTTAGTCCTTTTCAGGTATTTCAGGATATTCTTGACCGCTGTCCAGTGATCCACTCCTGGATTACTTTGGTACCTACTTGCCAAGCTTATTGCTAATCATACGTTAGGTCTGGCACACAACATTGCATACATGATAGAGCCTATGGCTGAAGCATAGGGAACATCTTTCATTTTCTCTCTATCTTCTGCTGTGGTCGGGCATTGAGTCTGACTCAACTTCACACCTTGTAATACAGGCAAGAACTCTTTCTTTGCCTGATCCATTTTGAACATTTTCAAAACTTTATCAAGGTATGTGCTTTGTGAAAGTCCAATTAAGCGTCTTGATCTACCTCTATAAATCTTGATGCCCAATATGTAGGCAGCTTCACCAAGGTCTTTCATTGAAAAACTTTTATTCAAGTATCCCTTTATGCTATCCAGAATTCTATATCATTTCCAATTAACAATATGTCATCTACATATAATATCAGAAATGCTACAGAGCTCCCACTCACTTTCTTGCAAATACAGGCTTCTCCAAAAGTCTGTATAAAACCATATGCTTTGATCACACTATCAAAGTGTTTATTCCAACTTCGATATGCTTGCACCAGTCCATAAATGGAACGCTGGAGCTTGCACACTTTGTCAGCACCATTTGGATCAACAAAACCTTC
>NW_025253389.1:0-1992 GCF_018294505.1 Triticum aestivum | reverse complement strand
GAAGGTTTTGTTGATCCAAATGGTGCTGACAAAGTGTGCAAGCTCCAGCGTTCCATTTATGGACTGGTGCAAGCATATCGAAGTTGGAATAAACACTTTGATAGTGTGATCAAAGCATATGGTTTTATACAGACTTTTGGAGAAGCCTGTATTTGCAAGAAAGTGAGTGGGAGCTCTGTAGCATTTCTGATATTATATGTAGATGACATATTGTTAATTGGAAATGATATAGAATTCTGGATAGCATAAAGGGATACTTGAATAAAAGTTTTTCAATGAAAGACCTTGGTGAAGCTGCCTACATATTGGGCATCAAGATTTATAGAGGTAGATCAAGACGCTTAATTGGACTTTCACAAAGCACATACCTTGATAAAGTTTTGAAAATGTTCAAAATGGATCAGGCAAAGAAAGAGTTCTTGCCTGTATTACAAGGTGTGAAGTTGAGTCAGACTCAATGCCCGACCACAGCAGAAGAAAGAGAGAAAATGAAAGATGTTCCCTATGCTTCAGCCATAGGCTCTATCATGTATGCAATGTTGTGTGCCAGACCTAACGTATGATTAGCAATAAGCTTGGCAAGTAGGTACCAAAGTAATCCAGGAGTGGATCACTGGACAGCGGTCAAGAATATCCTGAAATACCTGAAAAGGACTAAGGATATGTTTCTCGTTTATGGAAGTGACAAAGAGCTAGTCGTAAATGGTTACGTCAATGCAAGGTTTGACACTGATCCAGACGATTCCAAATTGCAAACCGGATACGTGTTTTTATTAAACGGTGGAGCTGTAAGTTGGTGCAGTTCTAAACAAAGCGTCGTGGCGGGATCTACATGCGAAGCGGAGTACATAGCAGCTTCGGAAGCAGCAAATGAAGGAGTCTAGATGAAGGAGTTCATTTCCGATCTAGGTGTCATACCTAGTGCATCGGGACCAATGAAGATCTTCTGTGACAATACTGGTGCAATTGCCTTGGCAAAGGAATCCAGATTTCACAAGAGGACCAAGCACATCAAGAGACGCTTCAATTCCATCTGGGACCAAGTCCAGGTGGGAGACATAGAGATTTGCAAGATACATACGGATCTGAATGTTGCAGACCCGTTGACAAAGCCTCTTCCACGAGCAAAACATGATTAGCACCAAGACTCCATGGGTGTTAGAATCATTACTGTGTAATCTAGATTATTGACTCTAGTGCAAGTGGGAGACTGAAGGAAATATTCCCTAGAGGCAATAATAAAGTTAGTATTTATTTCCTCATATCATGATAAATGTTTACTATTCATGCTAGAATTGTATTAACCGGAAACATGATACATGTGTGAATACATAGACAAACTTAATGTCACTAGTATGCCTCTACTTGACTAGCTCATTGATCAAAGATGGTTATGTTTCCTAACCATAGACATGTGTTGTCATTTGATTAATGGGATCACATCATTACGAGAATGACGTGATTGACTTGGCCCATTCCGTTAGCTTAGCACTTGATCGTTTAGTATATTGCTATTGCTTTCTTCATGACTTATACAAGTTCCTATAACTATGAGACTATGCAACTCCCGTTTACCGGAGGAACACTTTGTGTACTACCAAACATCACAATGTAAATGGGTGATTATAAAGGAGCTCTACAGGTGTCTCCAAAGGTACATGTTGAGTTGGCATATTTCGAGATTAGGTTTTGTCACTCCAATTGTTGGAGAGGTATCTCTGGGCCCTCTTGGTAATGCACATCACTATAAGCCTTGCAAGGAATGTAACTAATGAGTTAGTTACGGAATGATGCATTACGTAACGAGTAAAGAGACTTGCCGGTAACGAGATTGAACTAGGTATTAAGATACCGACGATCAAATATCAGGCAAGTAACATACCGATGACAAAGGGAACAACGTATGTTGTTATGCGGTTTGACCGATAAAGATCTTTGTAGAATATGTAGGAGCCAATATGAGCATCCAGGTTCCGCTATTGGTTATTGACC
>NW_025253388.1:0-1993 GCF_018294505.1 Triticum aestivum | reverse complement strand
TCAGCACATCTTGTACCTGTTCAGTCATCATTTGCTGAAACTTATCATGAAGCTCCTTGTTCGATAAGTTCTCCCAGTCAATCTCGTCGGCTTGTGATCCTGGCATGGTTAGCAGCAATAGAAACACACAAGAATATGATCCTACAGACTACTAAGAAGTGGTGGTGGTGTATCACAAATCTGTCAAGCAAATCTCAAATTCTTACCAGTTCTTACCCAGCAGCAGGCGGTGATCGGCAACCGTTGTAGTCAAAAACTCTCAAAGCTTGGATAGAGCGATTACCAGGGAGAGTCAAACACACGACGTAGATGTATGTGGAGCTGGGAAGGCTTATAGTATGGTAGCAAAAAGGGTCAGCAATAATCAATTCAGAGATGCAAAGTTGAATAAACGCTCAACGACGTACTGTGCTGGTCCTAGGCTAGACTGTGCTAGAGACGCGAGCCTAGAACACCAACAAAATCACGGCGCGGCACGTAAACAAAGGAAAAGCACACTCTGAATTCTTTTTGCGCTCTTTTTTTTGCGCTGCTTTTTTTTTTGCGAAAAATCACTATAATGGCGAGTGTCTCAAAACTCTTCCTAGGTCAAACTGACAGGATGGGCACGAATTTTTTTTTTCGACCAAATTTTTTTTTTCGACTGCCCGGACCCAAAAACTGGATACAGGTCAAAAAAACTTCCTATAATGGCACCTGTCTCAAAACACTCAGAAACACCTAAAAATAGGATAGCCAGAAATTTTTTCAAAAAATGCGTTTTCGAAAAATTTTGGGCCAAAACGGAGCGTGGCTACCCGACTCCGGCAAGGAAACACGAATCGGAATCTAGATGGATCTCGAAAACAAACCTAATATGCAAGGAACTCGGATTGGTGGTGGATATATGGTGGTGGTATATGGCAGCGGTGGTGGTAGCGGTGGTAGTATATGGATATGGATATGAATCGGTGGTGGTATATGAATTGGTGGTGGTATATGGATACGGATTCGGAGCGGTGGCGGATAAGCGGTGGTGGTAGATGGCAGGGGCGATGATGATGGTGCGGCGGCGGCGTGACAACTTATGACCAGAACTCGAAACTCTAAAAGACTAGACTCTAAGACCAGCAACTAGACACGACGATGCAACCGCAAATTCAACAAAGCAAAACCCTAAAAAGATTATGCAAAGGCTCAGATTGGTTCGGATATGATGAACTAACCCTAATTTTTTTTTGTGGCTTTTTCGTGGACTGTAGGTATGAAGAACAGACTCGATCTAAACTACGAAAAACTGTAAAATCTCACCGAGCAACCTGGAAATCTGATACCACTTGATAGAGGCGGAGGTGTCCCGTCTTTCGATGAGATGATGGATATCGCTTTGGTGGAAGTCGACTTTGACGATCCGACTACGAACGTGCGAGGACGTCTGATAGAGGCGGAGGTGTCCCGTCTTTCGATGAGATGGTGGATTTCGCTTTGGTGGAAGTCGACTTTGACGATCCGACTATGAACGTGCGAGGACGTCGCGCCTTAGCAATCGCTAGACCAACTCCGAGAGGTTATTGACCACGCCGGAGCACGATCAACCTGACCACGAGGGTCTGTTTCCTGCGAGCAAACGAAGAACAAGCAAGAAACTAAGATTGCAATCTGGATATTGCGAATATAAGATGAAAGCTTTATTGATCAAGGTGGGGTTCTGTGACGCCTTTGTCTGGTCGTTGAACACAAACGAAGTACGCGAAGTTGCAGCTATGGCGAACTTTTAATCTAAACAAAACCCAAAGTCTAAACGATGCCCTAAGGGCTGTATATATGGAGGAAGAGGGGGGAATTTCGTGGCCCTTGGTGGAGGGGTCCGAAATCAACCCTATCTCTTGTTTCCCCACACATACGGACTCTAAAAATAGCCTATACTTATGTATTTCGAAATTACATGGGCCTGGCCCAATAATAAGGTGACGCAGCACCTAAAATAGCCTCGGGACGAAATTTATGAAGTGGC
>NW_025253387.1:0-1993 GCF_018294505.1 Triticum aestivum | reverse complement strand
CCTTTGTAACACTAGCATAGCATTGCTGAGTTTAGGAAGAAATTGTAAGCTGCATATCTCCAAAGCCGGTGTCTCTAATGATCTTTTTATCTAATGACATAAGGAAGTAGTA
The DNA here is from genome assembly GCF_018294505.1 of Triticum aestivum. Classification (NCBI taxonomy): domain Eukaryota; kingdom Viridiplantae; phylum Streptophyta; class Magnoliopsida; order Poales; family Poaceae; genus Triticum; species Triticum aestivum. Next base: position 1,881 of record NW_025253387.1, on the reverse strand, counting down.
GACAGAAAGCTAAGATAAAGGTTTTGATCAACATATCTGCTATTCTTCCAGATACTCTGCTTCAAGCCTCCTCCTGGCAAGTGGCAACACATCCAAATCCAAGAACAGAGCACCAACAAGCAGCAGTGTCAGCTACAGCATCCAACATCTCCAGCAAGCCTTGATGAAAGTGGACCGGCTCCAGTTCCCCCCGTCTTGGTGAAAATAATACTACTCCCTGTCAAAGTGAAAACGGAAAGAACGATGACAAGTAAATAAGTGGAGAATGACTTGTAAAGAGAAAGAAAAGCAAGGATTACAATTGATTGAGGATCCTTTTTGCAAAGTGCTACAGCAAAGGAAGAGCTACAGGCCTACAGCACATTGTTCATGTCCTCTACAGACAGTGCGTACACCTACTTAGCTTTTGAACATGCTTGTGTGCTTGCTGCAAGCCCTGTAAGCGGTGCTGCTGCAAGCCCTAGCAAACCACACACGGCTATCAAGCTGAGTGCTACTGGAACATTCAAACTTTTGGAGATCATGTCCAAACCTGATTTTAGAATTAGTATGGTTCTGTTTAACTCTAGTATATACACCTAGATCAAATGAACATCCAAGCATGTCATTTGTGCATATACACCACAACAGTCCTAAACTCCCAGGAATAAGTCTCTGCTGTATTTTCAGAGATGTGAGTGCAAGCTTTTTCAATCATCACCCAAATATAGATATGCCAGCAGTTTGTGTTCTTAGGTAAATCATTCCTTAAGGGCTGGGCTTGTGAGGTATATATATTCCTTAAGGGCTGGGCTTGTGAGGTATATATATAAAATTATTTATTCCTTTTGCATTACTCTATTTTTAACTAGGTCACTGTCATGGCTGAACTTTTAACTCTTTTTTTTGATAAGAACATGATGCTATCTTGGTGTAAATTAATTCACCGTGACATCTTACTTTAACACAGTTTTTTTTCTGTAAACATGGAAATCTGGTACGTACAGGATGCATAACCCTGAAGCCAAGTGATGATTAAATTAAACTGGAGCTTCTGAACCAAGCATCAAACAACACAATAGCAGCCAACCACAAGTTTCATTCACTCAATAGTTTGTTCATGGTACCCTCAAGCATAAGGCTTAGTTTGGTAGCAAAGTATTTTTAAAACTGTGGTAATTGAAAACCGGGGTATTCTCCTGGGTGGGCATTGAATACTACAGTTTTTTAAAACAATGTTTTTCTCAGTTTTACATGTGTTTGGTTGGTGCTGTTTTACCAAAGTTTTGACCAAGTATTTTAGTGTGGATGATTGATTGACTGAGAGTAATTAGCGGCTGCAAACGGCGGCTGGCTGCATGCAGCTGCCATGCACACATCCGCCGGACCTAGATGCTAGGAACTGTAGGCTACCCCTGATGCACCTACATGCTTGGGCTGCTGGCATTGAAGGTTTCAAATAGTCCACCTATATATATTCCGCTTGATTCGCTCATGGCGCTGCAGAGAAGAGACGGGACTTGCACGGGACGCCGGCTGGAAGAAGAACCTGAGAGACCTACTACTCGTAAATAGGATGGGATTGGCTAGAACCAGGGGTTTCCATATAACAGAAAGAGGGAAAATAGGATCGGATCGCAGCTGGTATTCTTATCTCGACGTAGACGACAAGGTCAACTGCGATCTCTCGACGATTTCTCTCCGTTCTGTTTTTAAAAAAGAGGTCGGGACCTCTTTTCCAGAAACCGCAAAAATACCATGGTTTCTGGCATATTGTGGTTTACAAAACTTCAGTTTTTTCTGATGCCAAACGCAGCAAAGTATTCAAAACCATGGTTTTTTTCAGAAACCGCAGTATTATCAGAAAACTTTGAAAAAACTTTGCTGCCAAACGCAGCCTAA
>NW_025253386.1:0-1993 GCF_018294505.1 Triticum aestivum | reverse complement strand
CCCGCAGCTGCGGCACGATCTGTGCACGCCACAGAACATAGTTCGTGCCGGTAAGCTTCTTTGTGACCTGTTGGTTGAGGTTTGGGTGGGAGGAACCGGAGGAAGACATGGCTAGGGCACTAATGGTGATGAGCTAGGCTAGATGAGATTGGAAGAGGAGGCTCTGTATACTATGTGCGAGCGTAGAAACGTCTTACTCTATCGTGGGGGACGTGTTACGTGTTATATAGAGGATTGGGAGTCCTGATACGCGTACAAGTTTGTTGGAGATACATAACTTGAGGGAGAAGAAGTACAGGAGATAAGGAGGCTAGTTACAACCGAATACAGAGTGTAAACCGTGCGCCTATCTATCTCCTAATGCGTATCTTGTTTGACAATCTGCAGTTAACTTGTTTTGTATTTCTCCATGTTAGAGTTGTGTCTAATATAGTGTACAAGATAGGTTACAGTTGGACTTGTAGTTGTATTGTGTTTAGATAGGACATGGAGTCGTGTCCTAGTAGGACACTTGTATCCTAGACCTCTCATATATAGCGAGGGTAGACGCACGATGTAACCTATGCCAACATAATAGCACGGGCACGCGGGGGAGACGGCGGTGTGTGCCGGCCCCCGAGCGGCCAGGGTGCTGTATTGTGACGGTGTCACGGGGAGGAGCACCCGTAGTCGTGCCCCGGGGATGTAGCCATATCGGTGAACCTCGTTAACAAATCTCGGTGTTGTGCCTCGTGTGATTGCTTGGTCCTTGATAGACCAAGGGTGGCCTCAGATTCATTCTAACACTCCATGAACTAAATATGTTCAAACTAATACTATAGCCTGGTTTTCCCTTCCAAAAACCAATGTTCTCATTCATCATGTGTACGTAGTTTCGATAACATCACCACATTGAATAGGCGTTGCATCTATCTATCCATGTGTAATAATTTTCCTCTGTCATGTAGGGTAAGCTTATTACTCCAGATGTGGAAGATCAGTTGGAGAGGACGCGGTTCCAAAGATAGAAACACTGTGGATGTGAAATATGATTATGCTGCAGTTTCAATTACGTCTGAACAACAGTAGATATGTATTTTTCATATGTACTCCCGAAGTGCAAAAATAGCATCAATCTGAATATCAGGAGCGTGCACAGTTGTTTGTTATTGCCTGATAATCGACGTTTGTATGTGGTTATTCCTGATCAAATCTTGTACACGAAGGAAAAATGTATATCAGCGGCCTCATCAACTCTTTTTGGTCCAGTTTTTGTGAACATCCAATCGTGTATAGCTCGTCCGGCACCTGGAAAGACTAGAGCCTATGTAACTGGACAGGGATCTACGTTACTGCATCGGCTTCAGTTGTTACTGCTCTTCGGAGTCCATTATGCTGCGTGGTATGCAGTCAACAACTTCCGTATGTGCAGGATAATTTATTGGCTTGCCTGTCTAAGTGATGGATTGAGTTCAGGTTTCTTATTCTTTCAAAAATGAAAAATGGAGCTTAGATTTTCAGCACAGCGTGAGGAGGGGTTAATGCATCATTGATTTGGGATACAGGGGAACATAACTGTGATTTAGAGGTGGGAGCTATAGACCCAGATTTCCCCTGTTTTATCACGTTTTATCTTGCTACTGTTGCCATGGATTGAAAACTCTAGATTCTGATTTCAGGTTCCCATGTTTTCTTTTCGATAGAGGTGTACGGCTGATTCCAACAGTAAAAATGGCATTTTTGCGAAACACAATAAGCATGATGAACCGCCATGCCATAGTAATGCAAATGATCATGCCAATATGATGACCTGATGACCAGCAGGGGAATTGAGACTATATATATATAAGCGGCAGTTTTCCCACCACCACACAATCCACACAATCCAAAAGGTCCATACTCCACGCTTTTGTTTCCAAGATATTAGTGTAAACCAATAGAAAAAGCATATTTTGCTGCACCGAATTTGTGAGCCAATAGAGGGCAATGTTCCCGTTGAACCAGCATTTGAGGA
>NW_025253385.1:0-1993 GCF_018294505.1 Triticum aestivum | reverse complement strand
GGCAAGAGAGTAGGAGGGTGGTGGCGGCAGTCCATCGGCCGCCGTGACGTGAGAGGAGGATGGGGATGGGGCCACGATCTGGACGTATGGAGCGGTCGAGAGGAGGGGAAGCAGGCGGCTGGGTTTTTCCATCGTGCGGGGTTTGGGGGAGGTCAAACGAGAGGGTTTTTTTGTGCGGGAGGCAGAGCAACAAGGGCGGATGTAGGGAGACGGGACGCGGTCGGTTGGCAGGAAAAGGAAAGGTACGCATTTTTTTTGGCAGTATTGATGATTGATGATAAGAAAGGGAAAATCACATCAATATAAGGAAATATCCCATCAATACTTGATTGATTGCGATTTATTTTTTATATGGTAACTAATCTGATCATCAATACTTGATTGATTGCGATTTATTTTTTATATGGTAACTAATCTGATGGGTTTATGTGGGTGGTGAAGCGAAAAGGCAGGTGGGAGGGAGACGAAATAAAACCAGCGAAATAAAACCAACGAAAATGGTGAGGCGAAATAAAACCAGCAAAAAATAACCGGTGTACTATTCACAAACTGCTCCATTAGGAGTAGAGACTACTTAATTAGTGACAACTAATATAAAACAGAGGGAGTACTGTTGCTTATTTAGTACAACTTTGTACTAACTGAACGACAACTAATATGGAACGAATCAGTACTTTGTATGGCTTTACTGTTGAGTACCTTCTATTCAGAGTTGCTATGATGTATATACTATGTGGTAGTTAACTGTATTGAACATTCGCATGTGGTTTGTTTAGATTATGATCCAATGGTAGTAATTGCTAAATTTGACTCGTGTAGCCAAAATGTTACATGATAGAATTTTGATCCTGTTTTGCTGCCATGGCGGTATAAGGAGGCCTCCGATTCATAGTTGGTGCCATAGAAGGAAATTAGGTACAAAATCTTGCCAAACATAATAAAAGATTTTTTTAGGCAAGAGTTACCAGCAGCGCACAACAACAACGTCGTATCACTAGTTCAATCCACTAGTAGCCATATGCCAGTAAAACAACACGCCACTGGTCACGATATTATTGGCAGCGTGCGAGTCACACGCTGCTATTAGTTTAGTCACTAGTGGCGTGCAACAACATGAACGCCACTAGGATGATACTTATTAGCGGCATGCTGGACAAACAATGTGGATATGTTCGTTACTATAACGTCGTTCTAGTTGCACGCCGCTGGTAATAACCTACTAGCGGCGTGACACCTGAACGGTGCTAGTAGGCACTTTTGCATGCTGCTAATTAGGGCTTCCTGTTTTAGTGTGTAGCGTACTAGTTTTTATTAGTGTTGGTCGGTCATATAAGTGAATAAAGATTAGTCTGCATGAGATTTAGTGTACAGAGTGGAAACACAGGTATTATTGATCTCGTGACGGACAGGGTAGCCATTGCGTTGATTCACATTTCTTGTGTGCTGTTCATATAATAAACTACGTAAAAAATCATATTGACGTTGCCCATCTACTACATGCTTGACCATCTGCATTTAAAGGGCATGGCTGTTCAGTGTTCACACCATCTACGGCTATTAACAATGGTTGTTCATGGTAGGGAATCACAATCATTTTGTAGTTTAGCTACTTGTAAGTCGCCTGAAAATAATAGTTGAACCAGTCGATTTCTCATGAAGTAAGAAAACGCTGCAGGGAAAGAAGGAGCAGCATCAGGGTCACCGAAGAAGCCCTCTAGGTCTATCCTATGATGGTTGCCGCGCTGAGATTGCCCCGCCACCAACGACGCTCCTCGTTCATCGGCAGGCAGAGGCGGTCATACTCCCCCGCTCCCGCGATGCGTCGGCAAAGCTGCCGCCGGCGACTCCGCCCTCAGTCGCGCATTACTTTTCTCCGTTTCTATGTAACGAAAACGTAAACGTGACCTTTCTAAACTCTGTTAGCAGCAAGCCATGCCCATGCGTGTGTGTGTTGTGTTGGGTGCGCGCGTGTGTGTGCATGCGACGCCCCGCT
>NW_025253384.1:0-1993 GCF_018294505.1 Triticum aestivum | reverse complement strand
CCTAAGGGCTGTATATATGGAGGAAGAGAGGGGGAATTTCGTGGCCCTTGGTGGAGGGGTCCGAAATCAACCCTATCTATTGTTTCCCCACACATACGGACTCTAAAAATAGCCTACACTTATGTATTTCGAAATTACATGGGCCTGGCCCAATAAAAAGGTGACGCAGCACCTATAATAGCCTCGGGACGAAATTTATGAAGTGGCATCTTGTATATTTCGTCCAAGGCTTCATGCACCCATTATGGTGGCTTCAAAGTCCTGAAATCATCACTTGTAACTCCGTTCTTGTTCCCCTTGCGCATGCCATCATCTCCATGCTTGTTCTTGCTCCACTGTTCATCCTTCTCCAAGCTAGGCCCTTCATTTGTAAGCAAAACAAATGTATCCAATTTAGGCAACATCATATTCTCATGAACATTAGAATCATTACCAAGAAACGAAAGTACCTGATAATTTAATTGGCGTGCGCGAGCTCTAGTAATTGGTCCCGTATATGTAGCAGTAGGGGCTGTGGGTGTAACAATGGTATTGATGTCCTCATCACACAGCTGGCTTCTTCTTCTTCTTCTTGGCCGCCATTCTGGGGTCGATTCCTGGTCGCCCCAAGGCCTTGCGCTTTTCAGCCTCATTGTATCCTTGGACACATTTAGCAGCAAGATCCTTCATGCGCTCACGAGAACCTTTGGCTTCTTCGCGTTTGGTTCGGAAGGCTTCCTTAAGCTCATGCATCATGGTCTGGAAGTTCTGAATGTCTTCAACATTGAGCTTGGCCATGTGCTTCTTGAACCGAGCCTTTTCATAATCTATCTTATGCTTCAGCTCAACAATCTTCTGAGCTAGAGCCAGCTTAGTAGCAATGGCTCCATGGAAGGCGACGCTGATGCCAACGAGAAGCTGAAGATCATTGAAGCTAACATTTGGGCTGTCAAACCACTCATCAATGAATGTGTTGATGATGTCCACATCAAAGAGAGGAAGATCGTTGAAGATTTCCATGTCAAGAGCGTCATCGCCAAGATCGTCGTCGCTGGACAGATCAATGGTGTCATTCTCATTTCATAGAACAGCGGCAGGGGTCAGTGCTTGGCTGGTGGGTTGCATGGGCAGCTTCACTTTGGAGGGCTTGGAGATGCGTGAAAAATCTTCAGACTGCACACTGTGTTCAGGAGGTGCGGTGGCTAGAGGCTTCGCTCGTGAGACCTTTGGTGCAGGGGCAGGCTTTGAAGCTTTAGGTTTCTTTAGCTTCTTAGGCTTCGGTGGTGCAGGCGCTTCATCAGATTCAGCATCGTCTGCAGGTTGATCCACGACTGCCCCTTGAACCATAATATGAGTGATGAGACCTTCCAGGTTGTAGAAGGGCCCAACAAGATTGGGTTCAGCTTCGCGTGAGCCATCGGCACGAGGAGCAGAGGGACCTGGGTTGAAGTCTAAGCCCCACGACTTCTCGTTCTCTTTGGCCAAGTTCCTGGCAAACTGAAGGTTGCGCTTGAACAGATTGTCGTCACGACACCATAGCAATGATGATGGGTCTACATCTGCGGGCTGTGGTCCACGGACCATATAAGGATAGAAGCCTTGTTTAATGGCTTCAGCTCTGGACCTGGGTTGAAGATTTTTGTATAGGATGTCTCCCCACGGTCGCTTGATGGCATTCTTCTCAGCATACTCCTGGGTCACGAACCTATAGATGAACCACTGTTCTGCCCAATATCTTTGAATCCATTGGATTCGAGTTTTCCGCTGATTGTAGTCCTCCTCCGGATCTGTCTTGTATATCTCATAGAGGTCAGGAGGCAAATCTCTTGAGGTGTTGTGATAGAGGCAAAGGTGTCCCGTCTTTCGATGAGATGATGGATATCGCTTTGGTGGAAGTCGACTTTGACGATCCGACTACGAACGTGCGAGGACGTCGCGCCTTAGCAATCGCTAAACCAATTCCGAGAGGTTATTGACCACGCCGGAGCACGATCAACCTGACCACGAGGGTCTG
>NW_025253383.1:0-1993 GCF_018294505.1 Triticum aestivum | reverse complement strand
CCCCCCCCTTCTCTGATTTCTACAGCGATATCATGCACACCTACGGCTTCCACCTTCTGGATTTTACTCCAAATTTCGTGGTGTGCATAGCTCTTTTTGCGCACCTCTGCGAGGGTTTCGCCGGGGTGCATCCCAACACGGCGCTCTTCCGCCAATACTAGTTCCCACGGATCCAAAAGGGGGGCGCCATTTCCGGTTGCATCGCCTGGATCCCAAGGACCTAGGAGAAAAGGGCATATCCGGACGGCGCTCAGAAGGAGAGGTGGGAGGAGTGGTGGGGCCAGTGGTGCTGGATTGAGGAGAAGGATCCACCAGCATTCTGCGAGGTTCGCCAGGTGCCGCCGGACCGCACAAACGACTGGAACGATGTCGAATTCAACGACAAGAAGCTCACGTTCGCCACCACCAGGATTCTTCGTCTCACCGAGGCCGGGCTCACCCTTGAGATGATCGAGGCGGATTTCATCCGCAATCTAATCGCCCCGCTGCACAACAAGGGGAGGCCAGCCTGGCTCTTCCCGAACGCCGCTGACATCATGAGGCTCCGCCCCGGCTTGGACCACAACTTCACGGTTATGGGGCACGCCCACTTCTGCCGGCGGCTCTTCCAGCTCGACGTGAACCGCGATGGCGAGGTCGAGCAGTCCGGCAAGACCGTGAAAGCCGCCGCGAAGACCGGCAAGGTCGCCAAGGGGCCCTTGTTTAAGTTGCCGGCGGGGATGGTCCCACTGAGCAACAACTCACGTCGGAGCGACAATATCGCCATGATGCCGGAGTTCAACACGCACGGCCTCGTCCCAAACTGGGCCGAGCTGCCGGAAGATCAGGTGCAGGAGTTTTTTGACACCTTGGAGGAGAAGTATGTCAGCGCCGAGCCGCGGCTCGTCCAGGACACCACCCAGGCGGAGTTGGACTACACGCCGCCAGGGCACGGAGTCGGAGCTCGCCAAGGTGGCCGGCAGCGCCGGCGGCGTGGAGGACAAGGCCGCGGCGGAGGTGGAAGAGAAGGAGCTTGCCCAGTGGGCGAAGTCTGCTGGGGAATCCAGCAGCGCAGGGCATCGGGGCCCCTCTCATAAAAGATACGGTTGACTAGTCGTCGAAGGAGGAGGCCGAGGCTGTCGACCCTCCGGTCATGGGGAGAGGCCGAGTCCTGCGGCGGGCCACATCTGGCGAGCCGGTCCGGCCCGGCAGGGCCGTACAACCACGGCAAGCCCAGGAGGGGTCCGCGCTCCAGACGAGGGCCGTGGCGGCGAAGAAGTTGGTGAAGGCCGCGGTGGCAAAGAAGAAGGCAACTTCTACATGATGACTGTGTACAACATCACCGTCGTGATCATGTCCTGGAGATTCTTCGTCTTCTCGCCCGCCCTCGCCGCGGTGTTTGTCTTGCTGCCCTTCCTGATTTCTTGCCCGGCCCCCATGGACGAATAAATAGTCATCTTCATCACCTTGCCACCGATAGCCATCCCTGAAACCACGCAAGAGCAGGTGATCCCGCACCTGCCCGGAATCCGGGTCCGCAATAAGGCTCTTCAGCTTGCATCTTCAACACGGACATCTTATCTCCGTCTCGTTCTTTTGAAGCATCTCGGCCTTCACGGAGCTCAAAAACCTATTCACGATGCCTTCGGTCATCATGCGGACCATGGTCGCCTGCGGGGTAGAGCAAAACGATATTTTAGAACCAAGAAAAAATTTGGCATGACTTTCCCTAAAAATAGGACCAAAAAGAATGCGTAGTGTCAAAACTCTCTCCGAAACGGAAATGAATCAACATTCCGGCAAAAAATTGGCAACTATCGCATTTCAAATACCGGTACCTGCAAACACAAACATATATGCAACACCACAAACATATGCAACACCACAAACATACATAGATCTAGCTAGGCCATAAAAAGTGCATGTGCACGTTGTTGGAGGGAGAAAAAAGTAGATCTACAACATAAAGAAAGCTTTCCCCTTACTTACCTATCAAAAAAAGGTAATTTAACCA
>NW_025253382.1:0-1993 GCF_018294505.1 Triticum aestivum | reverse complement strand
AGCTTGCAACCAAGGGTAATATGCCACTTATCATATCGGCCAAATTCCATATCACTGAAAATATGTCGCTAACTGGAGTAATATGCCACTTATCATATTGGCCAAATTTCAAGGAGTCATGTTACTTTATTTCAGATTTGTCAGCTCCATTCACTAGCAGCAGCCAACACTTCTGAATCTAATCTTTCTTGGGCAAGCTCGGCTACTTGTTGTTAGTCATTCACTAAAAGATCCTCAATAGACTGCATGCATCTAGTATTAAATTTCTTGGACGGATCATCTCTTTTAGCAAAGGACTGTAATAATTAACTAACTGAAAATTTGACATTCTGGACTATGCTTGGCTCTGGTTTTGTGAAATCTCATCTCTTTTCTACTGCCATGACTAGTCGTGAATTTTATTTTACTTTCCCCACTTTATAACATTCAGAAATTGTTTACTAGCTCAAGCTTCTCCTTTGCACTTTATCACTTCAATCTGCTGCTACCTCATGCTTCTCGTTTAGACTTGTGCCAAGTAACATTTTTTCCTTGTATAATTATATGGTGCTTGACTGAGCTGCTACTTTTTCCTTGTAGAAGATCGCAGGTCCAGTGGGAGGGATCCAGTTGCGACGACACCGAATCACCAGCAAGGCAGCTGCCTAGAATAATAGGTTGACTCACCTATATATACTACTATCTTGCATCTCTCTCGTTTCTTCTTCTACTACAATACAAAGAGAGTCATTTTAGTTACTTGTCTTAGTGTATGGTGTGGCTGTTTATTGTTCAACACCAGCAGCTAGCTCTATTTAGGTCCAGTAGAAACGACATGGCTCTCCAATTTTTACGTAATCTTGCATATGACTTGGTTTAAAACTGTAACCAGCACACATGGCTCTATTTAGGTGCATTTTCTTTGTGTGATTTGGTCTTTTGTGGCATTTGGATGCCTAAATCCCATTTCCTTAATCATATTGCTTGGAAACTTTTGGTTATCTCCTCTCAGTGATGAAATAATTTATATGTACTGCACTTCTTTCATAATTAGGTAATAACATTGGTTACAGTTTTGGTAGTTCAAACGGGATGTATCTCATTTTGTAGACAGATTATTTTCTGGAATATCATATATTCAAATTTGTTATGAATGATGGCTTCTACCTGAATTAGTATACTCTGTGGCGTTAGTTTGTTCTAAATACAGTAACATAATTTTAACAACTGTAGAACATGTTGAGACTAGCAACTTTTTTGTGACATCAACCAACAGTCCTGCCACTGGGTTATCCTATTTTATATTTTTAATTACTAACTTAAGTTTGAGTAAACAGTGGCAGTGAAGTCCTCATAATAATCACGCGGATGTTAACTTTCTGATGTCCCCAGAAGTTAACTAAGATTGTGGTGCTAGTAGAGGCACATTGTGGCCTTTTCATCCATATGAAAGTAGAGGCACATTGTGGTGCTTGTTTGCTGGGTTTTGTCTCCGACCATCGTGTCGTGATGATTTTGCAGGTACCCCGAGAGGCCCTTGAGTTTGCCGGAATGTCGATTAACTTCCGTTCCGGCAAATTCGGGTACTCCATATGTCCTATTTTCAGCAAAGGTCATGCTGAAATTTTCCGTGAATTTTAGCATGACTTTGCTAAAAATAGGACATATGGGGTACTTGTGACTAATGCATGGGCCGGGGTATCTTAGTAGGTAATTAAGTAGGATCAAGTGGCCCGGCGTACTTGTGACTAATGCATGGCTTTTAGGGTGCCTCGGTGTCGATAAAAACCGAAATGATGAAAGCTTAGGCTTTTAGGGTGCCTCGGCGTCGAAAAACCCTCAATGATAAAAGCTTAGCTTTTAGGATGCCTCGGTGTCGACAAACCCTAAATGATGAGACCATGATCTTGTTCCTTGACAATAACCAACTTTTTGACCAAACTTTGTTCCTATTTAGAGAGAAACATGGCCAACAACGATGAGGCCGGGGGTTCGAGCGTCAAGCCATTCTGGA
>NW_025253381.1:0-1993 GCF_018294505.1 Triticum aestivum | reverse complement strand
GGAATTGTCTTATCCATCCCTTGCATATTATAGTTCATCACGAAGCTCTTGTAGCTAGGTGGAAGTGATTGGAGAATTCTGTCAATGACGCTATCATCTGGAAGATTAACTCCCAGTTGAATCAAGTGATTACAATACCCAGACATCTTGAGTATATGCTCACTGACAGAACTATTCTCCTCCATCTTGCAGCTATAGAACTTATTGGAGACTTCATATCTCTCAATCCGGGCATTCTTCTGGAATATTAACTTCAATTCCTAGAACATCTCATATGCTCCATGACGTTCAAAACGTCGTTGAAGTCCCGGTTCTAAGCCGTAAAGCATGGCACATTGAACTATCGAGTAGTCATCAGCTTTGCTCTGCCAAACGTTCTTAACATCGTCAGTTGCATCAGCAGCAGGCCTGGCACCCAGCGGTGCTTCCAAGATGTAACTTTTCTGTGCAGCAATGAGGATAATCCTCAAGTTACGGACCCAGTCCGCGTAATTGCTACCATCATCTTTCAACTTTGCTTTCTCAAGGAACGCGTTAAAATTCAATGGAACAACAGCACGGGCCATCTATCTACAATCAACATAGACAAGCAAGATACTATCAGGTACTAAGTTCATGATAAATTTAAGTTCAATTAATCATATTACTTAAGAACTCCCACTTAGATAGACATCCCTCTAATCCTCTAAGTGATCACGTGATCCAAATCAACTAAACCATAACCGATCATCACGTGAAATGGAGTAGTTTTCAATGGTGAACATCACTATGTTGATCATATCTACTATATGATTCATGCTCGACCTTTCGGTCTCCCTGTTCCGAGGCCATATCTGCATATGCTAGGCTCGTCAAGTTTAACCCGAGTATTCTGCGTGTGCAAAACTGGCTTGCACCCGTTGTAGATGGACGTAGAGCTTATCACACCCGATCATCACGTGGTGTCTGGGCACGACGAACTTTGGCAACGGTGCATACTCAGGGAGAACACTTTTATCTCGAAATTTAGTGAGAGATCATCTTATAATGCTACCATTAATCAAAGCAAGATAAGTTGCATAAAAGATAAACATCACATGCAATCAATATAAGTGATATGATATGGCCATCATCATCTTGTGCTTGTGATCTCCATCTCCGAAGCACCTTCATGATTGCCATCGTCACCGGCGCGACACCTTGATCTCCATCGTAGCATCGTTGTCGTCTCGCCAATCTTATGCTTCTACGACTATCGCTACCGCTTAGTGATAAAGTAAAGCAATACAGGGCGATTGCATTGCATACAATAAAGCGACAACCATATGGCTCCTGCCAGTTGCCGATAACTCGGTTACAAAACATGATCATCTCATACAATAAAATTTAGCATCATGTCTTGACCATATCACATCACAACATGCCCTGCAAAAACAAGTTAGACATCCTCTACTTTGTTGTTGCAAGTTTTACGTGGCTGCTACGGGCTTAGCAAGAACCAATCTTACCTACGCATCAAAACCACAATGATAGTTTGTCAAGTTGGTGATGTTTTAACCTTCGCAAGGACCGGGTGTAGCCACACTCGGTTCAACTAAAGTTGGAGAAACTGACACCCGCCAGCCACCTGTGTGCAAAGCACGTCGGTAGAACCAGTCTCGCGTAAGCGTACGCGTAATGTCGGCCCGGACCGCTTCATCCAACAATACCGCCGAACCAAAGTATGACATGCTGGTAAGCAGTATGACTTATATCGCCCACAACTCACTTGTGTTCTACTCGTGCATATAACATCAAACCATAAAAACCTAGGCTCGGATGCCACTGTCGGGGAACGTAGTAATTTCAAAAAAATTCCTACGCACGCACAAAATCATGGTGATGCATAGCAACGAGAGGGGAGAGTGTTGTCTACGTACCCTCGTAGACCGAAGCGGAAGCGTTGATGCAACGTAGAGGAAGTAGTCGTACGTCTTCCCGGTCCAACCGATCCAAGCACCATTACTCCGGCACC
>NW_025253380.1:0-1994 GCF_018294505.1 Triticum aestivum | reverse complement strand
GAGAACCTAAAGTTAGTTTTTAGTAAAAATCGTTTAACCCGAATAGAAGAGGGTTCAGAATCCCAGAGTAAAGGTCGAGGAATAAAAGATCCTAATACCACCCAATGGCGACGTGGGCCCGTAAGGCTCACAGCCATGTTAGTAAAAGTTTTGTAGTGACTAGACTCAACTTCGGCCAAGGAGTGTGGAAGGGGGGATTCCTACAGGCAGTCGGCTCTGATACCAACTTGTGACGCCCCCGATTCAATCGTACACTAATCATGCACGCAAACGTGTACGATCAAGATCAGGGACTCACGGAAAGATATCACAACACAACTCTAAAAACATAAATAAGTCATACAAGCATCATAATACAAGCCAGGGGCCTCGAGGGCTCGAATACAAGTGCTCGATCATAGACGAGTCAGCGGAAGCAACAATATCTGAGTACAGACATAAGTTAAACAAGTTTGCCTTAAGAAGGCTAGCACAAACTGGGATACAGATCGAAAAGGCGCAGGCCTCCTGCCTGGGATCCTCCTAACTACTCCTGGTCGTCATCCGCGGGCTGCACGTAGTAGTAGGCACCTCCAGTGTAGTAGTCGTCGTCGACGGTGGCGTCTGGCTCCTGGACTCCAGCATCTGGTTGCGACAACCAGAAAGAAAGGAAAGGGGGAAAAAGAGGGGAGAAAGCAACCGTGAGTACTCATCCAAAGTACTCGCAAGCAAGGAACTACACTACATATGCATGGGTATATGTGTAAAGGGCCATATCAGTGGACTGAACTGCAGAATGCCAGAATAAGAGGGGGATAGCTAGTCTTATCGAAGACTACGCTTCTGGTCACCTTCGTCTTGCAACAGGCAAAAGAGGGTAGGTTGAAGTCCTCCAAGTAGCATTGCATAGCATATCCTACCCGGCGATCCTCCCCTCGTATCCCTGAGGGAGAGCGACCACCGGTTGTATCTGGCACTTGGAAGGGTGTGTTTTATTAAGTATCCGATTCTAGTTGTCATAAGGTCAAGGTACAACTCCAAGTCGTCCTGTTACCGAAGATCATGGCTATTCGAATAGATTAACTTCCCTGCAGGGGTACACCAACTTACCCAGCACGCTTGATCCCATTTGGCCGGACACACTTTCTTGGGTCATGCCCGGCCGCGGAAGATCAACACGTCGCAGCCCCACCTAGGCACAACAGAGAGGCCAGCACGCCGGTCTAAACCTAAGCGCGCAGGGGTCTGGGCCCATCGCCCTGAGCACACCTGCACGTTGCGTGGGCGGCCGAAAGCAGACCTAGCCTAGTGGCGTTCTAGTCCAATTCGGCGCGCGCCGCTCCGTCGCTGACGTCTGAAGTGATTCAGCTGATACCACGACGTCGGGATACCCATAACTACTCCCGCGTAGATGGTTAGTGCGTATAAGCTCGTAGCCAACTCAGATCAAATACCAAGATCTTGTTAAGCGTGTTAAGTATCCGCGAACGCCGAACAGGGCCAGGCCCACCTCTCTCCTAGGTGGTCTCAACCTGCCCTGTCGCTCCGCCACAAAGATCCACACAGAGGGCCGTCGGGACAAAGGTCCTTTCAGCCCCCAATCCGTGAATCACTCGCGGGTACTCTTCGAGCTGACCCGACTTTAGTCACCATCTGTATAGTATGTATGGATAGTATATACCCATGATCACCTCCCAAGTGATCACGGCCCGATAGTATAGCAAGGCAGACTGACAAGAATGTAGGGCCAAAGATGATAAACTAGCATCCTATACTAAGTATTTAGGATTGCAGGTAAGGTATCAACAGATGTAGCAACAATGTCAGGCTATGCATCAGAATAGGATTAACGGAAAGCAGTAACATGCTACACTACTCTAATGCAAGCAGTATAGAGAAGAGTAGGCGATATCTGGTGATCAAGGGGGGGGCTTGCCTGGTTGCTCTGGCAAGAGAGAGGGGTCGTCAACTCCGTAGTCGAACTGGTCAGCAGCAGTGTCGGTCTCGTAGTCTAC
>NW_025253379.1:0-1994 GCF_018294505.1 Triticum aestivum | reverse complement strand
AAACGAACAAAGGCTTCTATCACTTGTTGATAATGCAATTTAAACAAGTTTTTCAGTTTCGCAAAAATAAAAACTCTACCATGATGGATCAAAACGGTAAATTTTTTATCAAACTATCAGATTTCTATAGGTAATTTGCTATCTGAGGTGCATATAGATGCATGGACAAACCTCGAAGCTTTAAATGGTGGAAACGATTTTGGAATATGTCGATGACGCTTAATTAATATGTTTTCAGTTTTAAACAAAGTGAAAATCTATAGTGAAGGATCAAAAGGTAACAAAATTGGTGACGAAATTATATGATTACTAGTTATAAGTTGTTATACGAGATCCGTATGGTCGAACATACTACTTTCGAAGCTTCAAAGGAAGAAATGCTGGTGGAATGTCTCATTGATGCTATTTAAGTACGTTTTTTGTTTAGCCAATAAAGAATCATCGGCAACAGATCAAAAGTTTATGTAAAGGTGCTAAACATGAATAATTTATGTGGATAAGCTGTTCTATGACTTCCACATGGCCGTCGAGACGACTCTCGAAGAATGAAATGATAGAAATGCAATTATAATGTGTCTAATGTCCTATTCAAATGATTTCTGAGTTTCAAAGGAGGAGAAAATTCAAAGTAATAAATCAAAAGGTTATGAAAAACTGCTAAAAATTATGTGACTCCTACATATATAAGTTGTTGTAGGATTTTCAAATGGCGGCAAAGACAACTTCGAAACAAGAAACGAACAAAGGCTTCTATCACTTGCTGATAATGCAATTTAAACAAGTTTTTCAGTTTCGCAAAAATGAAAACTCTACCATGATGGATCAAAACGGTAATTTTTTTATCAAACTATCAGATTTCTATAGGTAGTTTGCTATGTGAGGTGCATATAGATGCATGGACAAACCTCGAAGCTTTAAATGGTGGAAATGTTTTTGGAATATGTCGATGACGCTTAATTAATAAGTTTTCAGTTTTAAACAAAGTGAAAATCTGTAGTGAAGGATCAAAAGGTAACAATATTAATGACGAAATTATATGATTACTAGTTATAAGTTGTTATACGAGATCCGTATGGTCGAACATACTACTTTCGAAGCTTCAAAGGAAGAAATGCTGGTGGAATGTCTCATTGATGCTATTTAAGTACGTTTTTTGTTTAGCCAATAAAGAATCATCGGCAACAGATCAAAAGTTTATGTAAAGGTGCTAAACATGAATAATTTATGTGGATAAGCTGTTCTATGACTTCCACATGGCCGTCGAGACGACTCTCGAAGAATGAAATGATAGAAATGCAATTATAATGTGTCTAATGTCCTATTCAAATGATTTCTGAGTTTCAAAGGAGGAGAAAATTCAAAGTAATAAATCAAAAGGTTATGACAAACTGTTAAAAATTATGTGACTCCTACATATATAAGTTGTTGTAGGATTTTCAAATGGCGGCAAAGACAACTTCGAAACAAGAAACGAACAAAGGCTTCTATCACTTGTTGATAATGCAATTTAAACAAGTTTTTCAGTTTCGCAAAAATAAAAACTCTACCATGATGGATCAAAACGGTAAATTTTTTATCAAACTATCAGATTTCTATAGGTAATTTGCTATCTGAGGTGCATATAGATGCATGGACAAACCTCGAAGCTTTAAATGGTGGAAACGATTTTGGAATATGTCGATGACGCTTAATTAATATGTTTTCAGTTTTAAACAAAGTGAAAATCTATAGTGAAGGATCAAAAGGTAACAAAATTGGTGACGAAATTATATGATTACTAGTTATAAGTTGTTATACGAGATCCGTATGGTCGAACATACTACTTTCGAAGCTTCAAAGGAAGAAATGCTGGTGGAATGTCTCATTGATGCTATTTAAGTACGTTTTTTGTTTAGCCAATAAAGAATCATCGGCAACAGATCAAAAGTTTATGTAAAGGTGCTAAACATGAATAATTTATGTGGATAAGCTGTTCTATGACTTCCACATGGCCG
>NW_025253378.1:0-1994 GCF_018294505.1 Triticum aestivum | reverse complement strand
CCCTGTAAACAGCAGGTGCTCTGTCTTATCTCCACTCTTCAGCTTCAATATCAATCTTCCATCGTGACGTGAAGTGCTCCAATATACTCTTGGATGGGAACTACACAGCTAAAGTTTCCGATTTTGGCGCATCCAGATTGGTTCCGATCAATCAAACACACATTGTCATGAATGTGCAAGGTACATTTGGGTACTTAGATCCAGAGTATTTCCATACCAGGCAGTTGAACGGGAAGAGCGACATGTACAGTTTTGGTATGGTACTAGTGGAGTTGCTTCTCAGAAAGAAGCCTGTTTTTACAAGTGAATCAGGCACAATTAAGAATTTGTCAAATTATTTTCTCCAGGAGTTCAATGAGGGGAGAATCACAGGTATTGTTAATTCTCAGGTCCTGGAGGAGGCAACCGAGGAAGAGATCAACGGTGTCGCCTCTCTTGCAGAGCGATGCTTAAGACTGTGTGGTGAAGAAAGACCCACCATGAAACAAGTGGAGACCGAACTGCAGACCCTACGAGCAAAGTTGGTGAACTCATATCAAGCAAACCTTAGAAATGAAGAGCAAATACAACCAAGTTGGTTAACTCGAAGATCTGGAGCTGATCATCAATCTTCTGTGACGATATTGGACGTCAAAGCCGACGTGCAATCCGGAGGCTGTTACAGCTTGGAGGTAGAGTTCATGGCATCTGCTAGCCTTCCACGCTAGATGCATATGTTAAAGGAGACCACTAGGGATCAGACTACTGATCCTTTGCCAAGTATCAGACTAGTCGTGGACCGTCGGATGATGGCCACCAGATCTGGTAGTATAGCCCCACACGTGATTAGTTGGATTGCTTCCTTGAAAAGTGCATCCGTTAGTTTAGTTGCATGCGGATTTTGCAATAACTATGATTAATTTGTTTCCTACTAGTATTACTAATCACGGATATCATATTAATTGGCATTAATTAGGCGCCATACTATGTGCTTCCATGCATGCAATTTGCTTCTATAAAAAGACTAGTTTCCAACCGCGAGGAACCTTATTTCCGGTGAAACTTTAGTTGCCTTGTAGTACTAGATATGATCTTCTGAATTAGAAATGGACGCCGATAAGTTCCACACGTGTGGGCGTTAGGGAGTCCGCCCACACATTTTGTGTGGTGTATAAGAGAAACAGCCCACACACCTACGTGTGGGCAAAACAACTAGCGCCCACATGCCTCTTTTTTCCCTCCCGACCCATCTCGCACGCGTGCGTGTGGGCGAAGTTGATAACACCCACACACCCGTATGTCAGGCCTCGTACCTGCTGGTCCCGCATGCCACGCGTGACGGTCACCGCGCGTCCGCAGTTGCCATGGTCCAGACCCTCGTCCATGTTTGTTTAACTGCAGTTGCCATGTCGCTGAACTACGGTTGCCATGTCGGACAACTGCAGTTGCCATGGTTGCTCAACTGCAGTTGCCATGTATGGTCTGATCTAATGTAGTTGCCATGATTAAATAACTTTAGGAGTTGCCACATACTAACACTAGGCAGTTGAGAGAGTTGCCATGTGCTCACAAGCATGCTAGGGCAGTTGCCATGTAAAAAGGAAGAGTTGCCATCTGCTTACGTGCACATTAGGGCAGTTGCCATGTACATGCACGTTAGGACAGTTGCCATATACCATGCAAAAACATATGGCAACTTGGTAAAAGAGAGTTGCCATCTGCTTACGTGCACATTAGGCAGTTGTCGTGTACCCTGCAAAACACATGGCAAACTCGGGTAAAAAAAGAGAGTTGCCACCTGCTTATAAAAGCACACTAGGGGCAGTTGCCATGTGCACTGCAAAACACATGGCAACTAGCAGCTTGGGTGTGGGAGAGGAGACGGACGTGTGGGCAAGATGGCAAATGCCCACACACTAGCCCTTGTGTGTGCGTGCAAAGTGGCGTGTGGGTGAACTGCTGAACGCCCACACACCAGCCCCTCCTGTGTGGTGAAACGGCCGTGTGGGCGACCG
>NW_025253376.1:0-1994 GCF_018294505.1 Triticum aestivum | reverse complement strand
GTAAATCGTGGCTTCTGCTGAGCTCCGGAATTATACTTCCCTTGTACATACTTCCTCTTACGGTTTTCAATCTGATGTTGCTTCCCTTCAATCATGAGAGCTCTGTCTACCAGCTCCTGGTAGTTGTTGAAGGTTGCTACCATCAACTGCATACTCAGTTCATCATTCAGCCCTTCCAAAAATTTCTCCTGCTTAGCAGCATCTGTAGCAACGTCATCTGGGGCATAACGTGCTAACTTACTGAAATCCTCCACATACTGGCCTACGGTGCGTCCTCCTTGGCGTAGGTTGCGAAACTCGCGCTTCTTCATAGCCATAGCTCCTGCTGAAACATGACCTGTACGGACTTGCTGAAACTGATCCCATGTGACAGTGTCAATAGGGTGTGTGGCTGTATAATTCTCCCACCATGATGCTGCGGGTCCATCAAGCTGATGTGCGGCAAAACGCACTCTTTCCGCATCTGTGCATCCTGCAGTGGTCAACTCCCTTCCAACTTTGCGGAGCCAATCATCTGCAACAATCGGCTCGGTGCTACTGGAAAACACCGGTGGGTTTAGCCTTAAGAAACGGGCTAAGTGATCAACAGGTGGTGGTGGCGGTGGGTTGTTGTTGTTGTTGTCTTGGTTCTGCACTAACACTTGCATCAGGGCATTCTGTTGCTGAATCAACTGGGTGATCTCTAGTGGAAAAACAAATCCGGTGTCGCATCTCGGAGGCATCTGATAGGTTTAGAAAAGATGAGAGTTAAGAATAGAATGAGGTCTAGAGAGAAAACACTACCCATATGCTCATGAGACAAATACAATCAATATCACTCAATCAATTCAAACAAGGCAAAACAATCGGTCTAACTAGCTTTACAAAGTGCTTGAACTATACTATTACATGGGGGAAAACTACTACTGATATGGTGGTCTACTAGAAATTCTGATCCGTTGAAGACTCCATGATGTCTGCTCCAGCTTCGTCAACAAAGTCATCTTCACTTGGTTCCGAGTCAGTGTCGTCGATGATGATGTAGTTATCCGGACAAGTGCATTCGTCGACTTCTGCTTTTGGCACTGGATTTCCCATGAATACTCCAATCTTCTTCTCCAGGTCGTCATTCTTCCCTACTAGTGCGATGATTTCCTCCATATAATCCTCGCGTGTAGCCTTGAGTTCTTCTTGGAGCTCCTTGATCTTCGTTAATGCCTTCTTCAGTTCTTCCTTGTTCATGCACATCTGGTTCTCCTGGCGACGAATATGTTGGTTCTGCTCCTGGATGAAAGCTGCAATTGATCCATCCTTCTTGGTTCTGATCATCTCCCATTGCGCGTCTCGGCGTCCACAAATTTGGTAAATTGTATCCTTAAGCTCCTGGTGATAGACTTCTCCAATGCGTCCCATGGCGATGTGTGCGGCCATGCTCTTCCCTAAACTCCAAGTTGGTGCTTCAAAAACCAATCTTATGGGTTCAGTAACTGGCACAAACGTCCTTCCTGGAATGTGAACTTGAATCTTCCAGCTCTCCTCTTTGGGTAATGTGGCGTTGTAGGTTCCGGTGATGCTTGGTATTCCTATGTTCAAATACTTGGTGACTTCCTTCAAGTGTCGACCAAAAGGCGTGTCTTCATCTGGTTGCATGAACTTGCTCCTTGCATCTGCCATTCCTAAAAGAGTAGAAAGTGGAGAGGGGTCAGAAATGAGAAGAGAGAAGCTTTCTAGGGCTTAAGCTTAGTGGTCGTGTCCTACAGTCAGCGTGTGCTCTGATACCAACTTTGTAGCGACCAGACCTCAAATGGTCTGTGCTGCTGTGCACCAGTGTCATCCCTGGATCAGTAATGCTGACACGCACAGTACAAATGGAGGATTTATAACAGAGTAGCAATCGCACACTTATTACATCGAATATCTCCAAAGAGATTAAGTATGATAAACATGGCTTAAGGCCATCTAAGAACGATAACACCGGAAGACTTGGAAGATAAGTGAGTCCATCAACGCCAGCG
>NW_025253375.1:0-1994 GCF_018294505.1 Triticum aestivum | reverse complement strand
GTTGTCGGTTTAAAAAAATGCAACAAAAATCAAATAATAGTTATGAAAAAAATATGGAAGCAAAGGCAATGATAAAAACCGTTTGCAAAAATATGCTATACTGAGCTGATCAGATGGTATTACCATGGTCGGACAGGACCAAGCCCCCAATAGGAGTGACAATGATTCAAGTCAGCCAGGTCCCCAAATGATTCGTGGCATATATGCCAGATCAAGAGGCGTGGCAATGGTTCGGGTTCGACCAAGCCCCCAAGTGATTTTATGGCCTTAGGCCGACCAAGAGGTGTGACTGGTTCAGACTTGACCATGTCCCCAAGTGATCTGGTGGCTGTCGCCTATCAAAAGGTGTCGCGTTGGTTCGGACACGACCAAGGCCCCCAGTGATGTATAAAAAGCAAATGTCAAGGGGTAAACCGGAGTCCGCTTTAAAAACAGAGCCACTCCATGTAACCACGCATGATAAGAAAGACAGAGACCCCGCTTTATGAAGCAGAAGCCCCCATGTGATCAATAATATGTTAGGCCAATAAGGCAGGATACCCATGTTTGAACCGCGCATCATGGCAGCAGGTCCTCTTCGGTAATTTTTAACTTTTTTGCAAGAGATAAATTCTTCTTGAACCGGAATTTTGAACCGGATATTGAGAGCTTCAAAGCTTTGTGGGAGAACAAATTTTCCTTAAACCGGATTGCAAACCGGAATCTTCATTTTCAGCCGGAAATTTTCTAATGGCCTTTCAACTCGAACTTGCGAGAAGTTAACTCCTTTTTGAACCGGACATTTTCAAACCAGATTTGAGAGCTTCAGAGCTTTGTGGGAGAACATATTTCCCTTGAACCGGATTGTAAACCGGATATTTGAGAGCTTCAGTGAGACTGACTTCCCTTGAACCGGATTTTAAACCGAAATCCTTTCTGATGACCCGGAACTTCTTCATTGAGCCGGGATTTTGTAACTGTCATATACTTTCTAAGCCGGAAATTTTCTGACGGCCTTCAAATAACAGTAGCCTCCGGGACCAGGTTATCTTTCCCTCCATCGTCCTGGGGTTCTTAAATTTGCTAAAACTGGCAAGATTTGCTGAGTCATGTCATCGTAGCCCCCGAGTCTCAAGGTGACTCGAGGAGTTGGCTTGAAACTCTCCATATTTGACCGTGATATAAACCGGTATAACTTGTATATCATTGGTGTTGATAGCATGATGTGAATCCACAGAAGGTTGAGGTGACTGCGGTGGGTTATAAATGATCCCGTATGAGCCGTGTCAGCAACTCGGCCAATGGTTCCTTCCAACTGGCTCTTTGAAGTTTAACCAAACTATAGTGGCGGCGACTTGTGTGCCCCTCCATTGAGCCATCCAATGCAGACGACGGTTGATGATAATTCGCCTCCAATTTGTTGAAAAGAACCGGGCTACCCAAGTTGTGACTTGCTCATACTCAATAAACAGCTCATGCAGACAGGTGCTGCCCGGTATGTTGATGTAGACCAGGCCGCGAGAGACGGACGGAAAATACGACCGCAGCATCAGAGGCGGCACAGACAAATGAGTCGGCTGCGGTGTTGTAAACCGGTTCGGACGGGCGAGTCAAACGCAGGCACGGTCCCGGCAAGCTGATGTAAACCGGGCTGTAAGGGCGGCGTCTTGTACGCGTCCATTCACCGCGTAATGTGGAACGGACGAACACCGGGCAGGACGTTGCCAGCGCGTGCTTCGTACCCATGGTATAAACCACGTCTATAATGAATAATTGTCCTGCATACAATATTGCAGACCAAGGCAAAGATAAACTACTCTTTGACAAAAATAATATGTACTAATAAAATATATTCTAGATGGACATCACCTGATGCGCCGGGCCGGAAATAATCCGCCATGAAATTGATGATCGCTAGGTGAAGTTGAAGTCGCTCACGGGTGAACCGGCCGTGGCGTGGTAAACCGGTGCGTATGAGTGAGTCGGCTGTGACGTTTGTAAGCTGGTGCGGATAC
>NW_025253374.1:0-1994 GCF_018294505.1 Triticum aestivum | reverse complement strand
CCTGTTCCTCGCATTTTAATTCTACGCCATTTTTCATATATGAGATTGAGATGATACAACAACTTAACGGCTATGTATACACCCATTTTCGACATGCTTGTGAATCGGCCATGAGAGACCAGTGTTTATTTGGAATAACTAGTTTATGGTCCAAGGTTTTTGAGTCGCCGAGTCAAGCCAAGTCGCCGAGGCTGCGGCTAGTGGCTTGCTGGCTTGAGTCAGCGACTTGGCTTGATTAGTCACCCCAAGTCGCCATGGCACAACAGTACATAGAGCAGCAGAGAACATAGATATACAGCAGCAGCAGAGCACATATACAGCAGAGAAAATATACTACATCTAAGCAGAGCACATATAGAGCCCACCCTGCGCTCTCTTTCATATACTACATCTAAGCAGGGCACATATAGAGCCCACCCTGCGCTCTCTTTCCTTCAGTCCTCCTCCTTCCCCAGTCCCCACATATACATCAGCAGCAAGCCACTCAAGCCAGCAAGCCAGCGAGTCGCGCGACTGATCGCACCAAGTCGCCGGCGAGCCACGCGAGTCGCGCGACTCGCTCCCTGAGTCAAGTCGCCTGCGCGAGCCAGCCACGCGGCGACGACTCAGCGATTAGTCAGCGACTAATCGGCGATTAGTCGGCGACTCAAAAACAGAGTTATGGTCATTCAGATTTTCAGTCAAAAAACTGAGTTTTCCAAGCATGGTATGCATTGTCCTGTGAATATACCTCAAGAAGGCAACCACGGCACTTGATTTGATTAAATTGTAGAGTCCATTGAGTGTTTTATTTATTTATTTTGGCAAACACAGTCTGAATGAGAAATCATTAATCATGGGGCCGACTGGAACGAATCATGATGTATCAATTATATGAACTGGTATAGACAAACATATGTGCAAAACATCCACTGCAAACATTAGAAACTCTTGCCTGAAAGTATAGTTTCTTTGAATTAGTGAAAGCGTAGTAGATCTTCAGTATGCCCTTCTGCAATGCCACCAACAGGCCATCCATCAGTGCAAGTGCTCAGGCACCAGCAGGGCATTCATCAGTGTCAGGTGCTCAGCCACCAGCTCATTCACAAAGAAATCCAGCTTCTTATTTACCCTATGAACATGCCTCTCTATCACCACCTTCCACTCAACCTTCTCTGGTCACTTTGGTTGTCATATTTTGCATAAACCCTGGGATGTGTCACATTTCACTTCACACCATCGTCTAGATTGTGCACTATGATCAGGTTCTGGTATTTTACCTACTTGAATCATTGACCCTAGAGTATGTCTGTCTACCTATGCAGCACTTATCACTCAGGATGCAATTGGACACGCCTGCGGCCTGTCCACAATGTTCGGCATTAGCTAATCGCAGGATTAGTATCAGCCGCGTCTGCCTGCTATTGTCCAGCAGACAGATGCAGCTGCTGCTTTCCGTACATGCACTCAGGCTTGTCTTCCTTTTAAAAAGAATATTTTTAGAATTAGATTGATGCATACACTTGTCAACTTCTTCAGACTGTACTTCACCACTTGTTTGCATATATTTTGCTAATCATGTTCATCACACATCTGACAACTAAATAGTACTACTACTCCTGTCTGAATTCCTTGCCTATTAGCTGCAAAAATAAAAGGGAATTTCTTGCCAACTAAGGTTCAGGTTCCTTCCAACAATTCAGAGTAATGGTAATACAAAAGAGTCTCATGCCCCTTCAGGAGTTCTGATTAGCTAAAGTATAGTACCAACTTCAATATTTCAGCATAATAAACATACATCATAATTCTGATTAGCTAAAGTACAGTACCAACTTCATTGTGGCATCCTCTTTTCTTGACAGATCTTCCTCTCTGCTTCTTGATTCTGCACACAGCAGATCATGTGAAAGTTTTAATCTAAAGTTGTTGTATAAACCATTCCGGTAAAAAGGAAACCATGTATCATGTAAAGTACATAAACTACAGTATATACAAACAACTCCTTGCAGTATATA
>NW_025253373.1:0-1994 GCF_018294505.1 Triticum aestivum | reverse complement strand
AGGTGCCCCTGGCGGTTCACATCTAAGGGGCACGTGGCAAGCATGCAACATACTCAGAGTTGTCTCACGTTCCCACGCCCGCCAGGTTTGTCGGATGGTCGTTCCGGCTTCTCCGGATTTCAGGCAATAAGGATAGAGCATTTAAAATAGACTTATTGTTTGTCTCTGTGTCTTCTGCTGACAAGGATGCAGAGAAGACATTCGACAGTTTCAATAGAATGCATATGATTTGGACAAATAGAGTTTGAGATAGAAAGCATAGAGAGATTAGGGTCCGATCACATTCACTTAGTTCAAAAGATTCCAACAAGGAAGACATAGCTATAAGTGAATGCTGTAGAGGACAGAACACTAAAAGGTATATATCATGAGATAATCAAATCAACATAGTGAAGATAATCATGAAAGCAGGTAGAAATTGAAGACAAATCAAATGTGAAGACATAGCAAATGTAACGCCATGAGTGAAACACTTCAAACAGAAAAATTTGGTGGTGGCGTTACCCACCGTATAGGAAGTATTAGACCCAGACACAACGCACAATTATCGTGGCGCTCCGAAGTCAAATTCCACGTTAATGTATTCACACTCAGAATGTAAGTCTTCATTGATTGAAGATATACTTTACTTCATGTGTTGCACATCTAAGTCATCAACATGCATAAGTGTTAGGATGTGTGCCTGATCACAGGACATTTGAGGATTCCAAGATATTTAGCTCACACCGTAACTTGCAAAACCTTTTCTCATCCAAGGGCTTTGTGAAGATATTTGCCAATTGCTCTTCAGTGTTGACGTGAATGATATCAATATCTTTCTTCATGACATGATCTCTGAGGAAGTGATGACGAATTTCAATGTGCTTTGTATTCGAGTGCTGGACTGGGTTGTTGGCAATCTTGATGGCGCTTTCATTGTTGCAGAAGAGAGGTACTTGTTTCAGATTGATGCCATAGTCCTTGAGAGTTTGCTTCATCCATAGAAGCTGAGCGCAGCAAGATCCAGCAGCAATGTATTCAGATTCAGCAGTTGAGAGTGATACACAGTTTTGCTTCTTTGAAGACCAACAGACAAGTGATCGTCCCAGAAAGTGACATGTGCCTGATGTAGACTTGCGATCCACCTTGTCACCAGCATAATCAGCATCCGAGAATCCAAGCAGATCAAATTCTGAGCCCTTTGGATACCATAATCCTAGTGTTGGGGTGTAAGCCAAATATCGAAGAATTCGCTTCACAGCTAAGTGATGTGATTCCTTTGGTACCGCTTGGAATCAAGCACACATGCAAACACTAAGCATAATATCTGGCCTAGATGCACATAGGTAAAGTAAAGAACCAATCATGGAGCGGTATACCTTTTGATCGAACTCTTTACCATTGTCATTGGGACCCAGATGGTGTTTGGCTGGCATTGGCGTCGTGTAACCTTTGCAATCTTGCATTCCGAACTTCTTCAGGCAATCTTTGAGGTATTTTTCTTGAGATATGAAGATGCCATTCCTTTGCTGACGAATTTGAAGACCAAGGAAGAACTTCAGATCACCCATCATGGACATCTGATATTGCTCTTGCATCATGTATCCAAACTCATCACTGTATTTCTGATTCGTGCAACCGAAGATAATATCATCCACATAGATTTGACACACAAACAGTTCACCATCATATGTCTTCGTGAAGCGTGTGGGATCGAGGGATCCAGGTTTGAAGCCTTTGCTCTTCAGGAAGTCTTTGATCGTATCATACCAAGTGCGAGGAGCTTGTTTGAGGCCATACAATGCTTTGTTTAGCTTGTACACCATATCAGGATGTTTTGGATCTTCAAAGCCAGGTGGTTGAGCGACGTATACTTCTTCTTCAATCTTGCCGTTGAGAAAAGCACTCTTCACATCCATTTGATATAGCAGGATGTTGTGATGATTTGCATAGGCTAGCAGTATCCCAATAGCTTCAAGCCTAGCCACAGGAGCAAATGTTTCATCGAAGTCAAT
>NW_025253372.1:0-1994 GCF_018294505.1 Triticum aestivum | reverse complement strand
CCTAGAAATTAGCAGAAATGAACTTGTGTAGATCTAGTTGAGCAAATCACTTCTCCTTGATGCACCACTTGGTGTAGTGGCCTCATTTGGTCATGTGAACATGCTCAGAAAAGTTGAGAGCAAAATGAGAAAGTTTACAATGTAAAGTTGTTCAAATTTGATTCTAAACAGAGAGGGTTTTGGGGCACTTTGATCAAGTTAACTTGTTCTCCAACTTGTGACACTTGTCCTAGATGAATAATTAGAACATTTGAGGATGTTTACAAGGTTTGAGAACATTTGGAAATGTCTGTCAATGCAAAGTTGCTCAAACTTCAAAATGGGCAGAAATGGTTTTGAGGGGATTTGATGATGTTATATTGTTCTCCAAGACATGATACTTGGCAAGATCATCTAATATGTCATATGTGACATGCTAGAATTTTCTTGGAATTTTTAGAGAATATTTCCTTTGTAAATATTTCAAAAGCTTGAAATATCCAGAAAGGGTTTTTGAGGGGTTTGACCAATATTTTGAACATGACCATGTGTTGAAACTCTTATATATGGACAATATATGTCCACTGAGTTTCCCTAAATTTTCACAAATATTTTTAGAGTATGAAAATAATTTTAACCTATTAAAGACCATTTCTTGCCTAAAGAAAAAGCCTTTAAATAAAATAGGAAAATAACTTTTAAAATTATATTTTGTGGTTTATGGAAGTCCTATATCTAATAGGTTTCAAATATACTCTTTGAAATATTTTTCATACCCAAATCAAGTACTTGCAGTGCAAACCTCAATTCAGGGGGTTTTGGAAAACTAATTTTTTAAAATACTTTTTGGCCAAATTATTTTTGTAAGAAAATACTATATTGCTCTAGACACATGGCATGATCATTGGGCAGAAGTTTGGGGCAAGGAGATGAAGTATAAAAGGTGGAGTTGTGTTGACTTTAAAGAGCACTTGAAAAACACATAGAGAAAACCAACTCCAAATAAAAGCCAATTGATGCAAAAAAAATTGTCAAACCACACTTTATCATGATTTATTAGCTCAAGTGTTGTGGCATGAAAATCAGGGTGTGACAGACCTACCCCCCTTACAAGAATCCCGTCCCCGAGATTCCCAAACTAGGCGCGGAAAGGGATACAGAAACTTGGATCTGGGGTAGTCTTCAAGTCCTCATGTTGGTTCTACTTCCGTGTAGTGCTCCATTGAGCTTGAAGTACTTGATGGTGTGGCTTCGTGTATGACACTCTTCTTGATCCAAGTTGCTAATGGGTAGCTCGCGGTAGGTTAGATTGGGCTAGGGGTCGATGGCTCGGTGGTCAATGTCCTCGTAGAGATCGGGCAAGTTAGGAAGTTGGAAACACTTCCGGGGTTGTGATGCATGGAAAGCGTTGTGCACATTAGGTAACTCCGGTGGCAACTCCAGCTGGTAACTGTCTTCTCTTCGTCTCGTAGTGATCTCAGAGGGGGGTTGTTAAATCTTGGAGTGATCTCGAAGGGGGGCGATGAATCTTGGTGTGGGTATCCTTGTCATAGAAATGCTTGGTTCCTTAGAGAGAAGTGGCTTGCAGATACACCTGGTCTTCAATGAGAAAGTTCACTTCTTGATGATGGTGGTGGGTGTAGTTCTTCCTCCTTGGCATGGCAGTCTTCAAATGTTCCTTGACTAGCTTAACGGCTCTTCTTCCATCTTCGGGTGGACAAGTAGGTCACCAAATGATGATGACAACTATCTTGTCTAAGCACTCCATGAAGACTTTGTTCACGGGGTATGTAAAGTAGGCTGGGGAATTAGTGGTGGTTTTTGTTGAGTGTGGGCCAAGGTGTTCTAGATCTAGTGTCAAGGCCCTAAGGTCCTGATCCGACCATGTTGTAGCTTGGTAGGGCGTAAGGGTTTCAAGGATTCTAGTGTGCGAGTGAACATTTATCATCTTATCTTTAAGCACGGTTTCTGAGATGCCAATTGTGCTATCTAGTCCTTTAAACAAATCACATCAT
>NW_025253371.1:0-1994 GCF_018294505.1 Triticum aestivum | reverse complement strand
TCGTGCAAAAAAACTCATGATTTTATCGCGCTCTCAGTATTTAGTAATAATGACGCCGCATCGTTACCGCAGAACGTCTACTACCGTGTCATCGCCGTCCGTGAGGCGCGGCCACGCCCCGGAGACGCGTCCCGCCTCTTCGGACATGCCAACACACCACCCCGCATGTATGAGGGCCCGGTGCGACGCTCCGGTGGCATTGCTACCCCCCAAGTGCCCCTGTCCCGCCTAACCCCGTAGCGTTTGACCACGGGATCTAGCCCTTTGACTTTGCACGGATGGGTTTTGACCAGTGCACCTCCCCACCCGGTTGTGTTAGGTCAGCCAATAGGAACACTTTGGAGCAACATCCGGGCCAGACCCACAGCAAGATCCCCTCCGTGTAGACCCGACGCGTCGGCGCCGTCCGTCAGGGGGGGGGCACACCCCGGACACGCGATCCGGGCATTTGCAACCGCCACAACACTTACAGACTTGTGAGAGGCCGCCTACGCAAGATTTGGTGGCATGCTAGCCCCCGGAGGCCGCCGGCCACAGCAGTAGACGAGCGAAGGGCAATCCGCGTAGAGGGAATTTTTCGGATACTTCTCCATCACCAAAAATTATGAAAAAATACCATCGTTCCTATAGCACATGTGCCCACGCCGTGCAAAAAAACTCATGATTTTATCGCGCTTCGAGTATTTAGTAATATTGACGCCGCATCGTTACCGCAGAACGTCTACTACCGTGTCATCGCCGTCCGCGAGGGGGGGGGGCACGCCCCGGAGACGCGTCCCACCTCTTCGGACATGCGACCACACCACCCCGCACGTATGAGGGCCCGGTGCGATGCTCCGGTGGCATTGCTACCCCCAGTGCCCCCGTCCCGCCTAACCATGTAGCGTTTGACCACGGGATCTAGCACTTTGACTTTGCACGGACGGGCTTTGACCAGTGGACCTCCCCACCCGGTTGTGTTAGGTCAGCTCATAGGAACACTTTGGAGCAACATCCGGGCCAGACCCACAGCAAGATCCCCTCCGTGTAGACCCGACGCGTCCGTTTCCGCCCTCCAGGTGCCGGCGGCGGCGCCGTCCGTGAGGGGGGGCACACCCCGGACACGCGTGCCGGGCGTTTGCAACCGCCACAACACTTCCAGAGTTGTGAGAGGCTGCCTACGCAAGATTTGGCGGCATGCTAGCCCCCGGAGGCCGCCGGCCATAGCCGTAGACGCGCGAAGGGCAATCCGCGTAGAGGGAATTTTTCGGATACTTCTCCATCACCAAAAAATATGAAAAAATACCATCGTTCCTATAGCACATGTGCCCACATCGTGCAAAAAAACTCATGATTTTATCGCGCACCGAGTATTTAGTAATATTGAAGCCGCATCGTTACCGCAGAACGTCTACTACCGTGTCATCGCCGTCCGTGAGGGGCGGCCACGCCCCGGAGACGCGTCCCGCCTCTTCGGACATGCCACCACACCATCCCGCATGTATGAGGGCCCGGTGCGATGCTCCGGTGGAATTGCTAGCCCCCAGTGCCCCCGTCCCGCCTAACCATGTAGCGTTTGACCACGGGATCTAGCCCTTTGACTTTGCACGGACGGGCTTTGACCAGTGGACCTCCCCACCCGGTTGTGTTAGGTCAGCCCATAGGAACACTTTGGAGCAACATCCGGGCCAGACCCACAGCAAGATCCCCTCCGTGTAGACCCGACGCGTCCGTTTGCCCCCTCCAGGTGCCGGCGGCGGCGCCGTCCGTGAGGGGGGGGCACACCCCGGACACGCGTGTCGGGCGTTTGCAACCGCTACAACACTTCCAGACTTGTGAGAGGCCGCCTACGCAAGATTTGGCGGCATGCTAGCCCCCGGAGGCCACCGGCCACAGCCGTAGACGCGCGAAGGTCAATCCGCGTAGAGGGAATTTTTCGGATACGTCTCCATCACCAATTTTTTTGAAAAAATACCATCGTTCCTATAGCACATGTGCCCACGTCGTGCAAAAAA
>NW_025253370.1:0-1994 GCF_018294505.1 Triticum aestivum | reverse complement strand
TCGTGCAAAAAAACTCATGATTTTATCGCGCTCTCAGTATTTAGTAATAATGACGCCGCATCGTTACCGCAGAACGTCTACTACCGTGTCATCGCCGTCCGTGAGGCGCGGCCACGCCCCGGAGACGCGTCCCGCCTCTTCGGACATGCCAACACACCACCCCGCATGTATGAGGGCCCGGTGCGACGCTCCGGTGGCATTGCTACCCCCCAAGTGCCCCTGTCCCGCCTAACCCCGTAGCGTTTGACCACGGGATCTAGCCCTTTGACTTTGCACGGATGGGTTTTGACCAGTGCACCTCCCCACCCGGTTGTGTTAGGTCAGCCAATAGGAACACTTTGGAGCAACATCCGGGCCAGACCCACAGCAAGATCCCCTCCGTGTAGACCCGACGCGTCGGCGCCGTCCGTCAGGGGGGGGGCACACCCCGGACACGCGATCCGGGCATTTGCAACCGCCACAACACTTACAGACTTGTGAGAGGCCGCCTACGCAAGATTTGGTGGCATGCTAGCCCCCGGAGGCCGCCGGCCACAGCAGTAGACGAGCGAAGGGCAATCCGCGTAGAGGGAATTTTTCGGATACTTCTCCATCACCAAAAATTATGAAAAAATACCATCGTTCCTATAGCACATGTGCCCACGCCGTGCAAAAAAACTCATGATTTTATCGCGCTTCGAGTATTTAGTAATATTGACGCCGCATCGTTACCGCAGAACGTCTACTACCGTGTCATCGCCGTCCGCGAGGGGGGGGGCACGCCCCGGAGACGCGTCCCACCTCTTCGGACATGCGACCACACCACCCCGCACGTATGAGGGCCCGGTGCGACGCTCCGGTGGCATTGCTACCCCCCAGTGCCCCCGTCCCGCCTAACCATGTAGCGTTTGACCACGGGATCTAGCACTTTGACTTTGCACGGACGGGCTTTGACCAGTGGACCTCCCCACCCGGTTGTGTTAGGTCAGCTCATAGGAACACTTTGGAGCAACATCCGGGCCAGACCCACAGCAAGATCCCCTCCGTGTAGACCCGACGCGTCCGTTTCCGCCCTCCAGGTGCCGGCGGCGGCGCCGTCCGTGAGGGGGGGCACACCCCGGACACGCGTGCCGGGCGTTTGCAACCGCCACAACACTTCCAGAGTTGTGAGAGGCTGCCTACGCAAGATTTGGCGGCATGCTAGCCCCCGGAGGCCGCCGGCCATAGCCGTAGACGCGCGAAGGGCAATCCGCGTAGAGGGAATTTTTCGGATACTTCTCCATCACCAAAAAATATGAAAAAATACCATCGTTCCTATAGCACATGTGCCCACATCGTGCAAAAAAACTCATGATTTTATCGCGCACCGAGTATTTAGTAATATTGAAGCCGCATCGTTACCGCAGAACGTCTACTACCGTGTCATCGCCGTCCGTGAGGGGCGGCCACGCCCCGGAGACGCGTCCCGCCTCTTCGGACATGCCACCACACCATCCCGCATGTATGAGGGCCCGGTGCGATGCTCCGGTGGAATTGCTAGCCCCCAGTGCCCCCGTCCCGCCTAACCATGTAGCGTTTGACCACGGGATCTAGCCCTTTGACTTTGCACGGACGGGCTTTGACCAGTGGACCTCCCCACCCGGTTGTGTTAGGTCAGCCCATAGGAACACTTTGGAGCAACATCCGGGCCAGACCCACAGCAAGATCCCCTCCGTGTAGACCCGACGCGTCCGTTTGCCCCCTCCAGGTGCCGGCGGCGGCGCCGTCCGTGAGGGGGGGGCACACCCCGGACACGCGTGTCGGGCGTTTGCAACCGCTACAACACTTCCAGACTTGTGAGAGGCCGCCTACGCAAGATTTGGCGGCATGCTAGCCCCCGGAGGCCACCGGCCACAGCCGTAGACGCGCGAAGGTCAATCCGCGTAGAGGGAATTTTTCGGATACGTCTCCATCACCAATTTTTTTGAAAAAATACCATCGTTCCTATAGCACATGTGCCCACGTCGTGCAAAAAA
>NW_025253369.1:0-1994 GCF_018294505.1 Triticum aestivum | reverse complement strand
GATTTGTTCAAATAGGCACATTGGGTCATTAGTCTAAAGCACATCAATCCAGAATCCAATTATACCGATTATACATCCATTATTGACAGAAAGCATCCACTAATTCCATCCTCATCATTGAGTATAATCTAAATAAGACTACACTGTATCAAGACATGTAAAGCATGTGTTAATAATAAATATGTAGGACACGACCAAAGCTGAAACAGAACAGAACAGAGATGACATACAGACATCCGAGATCAGAGTCGTCACCCATGATGGCCAAGGATGTGTTCAGACCAAAGTCGCTGCTGAATTGATCTGTGGTTCCATGGTCTATACAACATAAACATGAAATCTCCATAAACAGACACGCAGGCACAGAAAAATAAAAGGAGACATGAATGAAAGTAAGGAGACGAACGCTTACTACCCACGTACCTGTGAAACGAAGATAGTAGCAGCATGGCCGCATGTGAGAGGAACGCCGACGCTTGGGCGGCACCTTCGCGCCTGTTCCCTCAGGAAGTTGAGAGAGGCAACAAAGCACGCAGCTGGGGTGGGGGTGCGGCGGCGCGCGGGGTACTGGCAACTTACGCGGGGGCATAGGTAGCGGTCGCACGCCCCAGCAGTAGATGTTGTAGAGTGCCGAAAAGAAATTGGTCGACCCGCAGGCGACGCCATCGTGCAAGATGCCAGCAGCTCCCCGGCTTTTCTCGGTAAAGCAGCTAGAACGGCGCAGCCGGCTCCTCCATGATGGTGGCTGCTCCTCCTTCGACGAAGATGCCCGAGGGTGGCGCTGGCGGCACTCCCGCTCAGATGGCGAGAGGCAGACCCACCTCGCGATGGCGATGCAGGTTCTCGCTCCTCAAAGAAGCACCGACATCGACTCGACGCAGCTCCTTGCCCGATACAGGCCCCTGGTGGCGGCGACAGAACCCCCCTTTGCGGCCGCACCCCGAGTGATCCCTGGTGCCTTGTGCGACTCCATTGACTGCATGCCCAGCGGGCTGCCCTCGATGTCCCTGGCCGCTTTCGGTCTTTCCACGGCTCCCCGCAGCGATTAGGGCACCATGAACTGTAGCAAGAAAAGAAAAACATAATGAGATCGGAAGAGGTGGAGAGGCGACGATAGCGAGAACCTGAA
Organism: Triticum aestivum; assembly: GCF_018294505.1. Lineage (NCBI taxonomy): Eukaryota > Viridiplantae > Streptophyta > Magnoliopsida > Poales > Poaceae > Triticum > Triticum aestivum. The sequence goes on along the minus strand of NW_025253369.1, from coordinate 865 downwards.
CAACAGCGACGGGAACGGCATGCCGTCGCCGCCTTAATCCTGCTTCCCGCACGCACGCCGTTTCTGACAATCTCTGTGCGCCATCACCATAGTCGTGTGGAGAAAATGTTGGAGCGGGACCCCGGAAGAGAGGGCGCCGAGACGGGTAGCGCCGAGGACGGACGTAGGCACAACCTTGACAGGGCCGCACAGACAACAAAATATGCTAAAGCAACCAACACAAATGCCACACACGTTTTATTTTTTTTTGAAACGAAACCCTGAACACACCACGCATTCGTACACAGCCATATAATAAAAAAAATACATGTACCATGTACAAATTTGCCCAGAGGTCATTTTCATACAAGTGGGTTAACCTTAGAGCGAAAATGCCCCCAAAAATAGGGGCTTGGGGAAGGTTTAGTATATTAACAAACAATCATCTGAACCAAAATGCTAAAGACACCCCAAGTGCACACGGGAAAATGCGAATCAGTTAACAAAATTTTGATCGGAGGCCTACGGCCACACGCGTTTTCTTTTCCGTAGCCTCCCAAACGAATGCACGTGTCAACAATTGATAGATCTCCCAGTCCCCATCGGCCAAGTGGCAAGACGTGGGGGCAAAAACCTCCCCGGATATAGAGGTTTGGGTATTAATTATTAGAATTTTATTATCTAAGTGATTTTTTTATTTGGAGAAACCACCGTCACACACAAATTTGTGGACAGCGTTGATATATGCACGTATTTGTTATTGTGTACGTACAGTTTTTTTATACTACTCATACTAGCCGAATGCCCATGCGTTGCCACGGAACAGCACAATGATATCACTCTAGTTGTATTTATCCGGCTTTTACCCTCCATCAAGTGATTTTAC
>NW_025253368.1:0-1994 GCF_018294505.1 Triticum aestivum | reverse complement strand
CTCGAGCGACTCAACCTCTCGTTGGCCTCGCTGTGGGGCCAACCGCTGCTCTCCTCGGCCTCGCGAATTGCAGGGGCGCCCGCCTCCTCCTCCTCCAACCACCTCCCGCTCCATCGGAAGAGATCGCCGAGCGGAACGCCTTCATTGCCGCGCACCTCGCCGCCTACTCCCCGCCATGTCTGACCTCCCCCTCTACTGCTGCGACCCCTCGACGCTCGCCAGCCCCGCGCCCTGCTAGCAGGCCAACCTCCGCAGCGTCTATCTCGGGATGGATTGGGAAGCACACAAAAGAGGAAGGGAAGGGGGGGCCGGTGGCGCAATGTTGTTGCGGATCCGTATTTCTCGATCCAGGGAGAGATAGAAGGGTCAGAGAGGCACGATTCAGGTGGAATCGACCCAAAAATCACATGGCTATGGGCGGGGCCGCCGGGATCGGGGACGCAGAGCGCTAGAAGTATCGGCAGGCCACACGTCTGCTTCGCAGAACATTTCATCTTAGATGTTCATCTAGACGGTAGACCGTTCGCGTAATATAGGCAGTGGGATATGCTTATAAGGTTGATCTGATCTGGCGGTACAGGTTATTCTGTGTACAGTTTGTTGTGTGGCTTTGGGAGAAGTCATCTTTGCTCTTTTAACAGTAGTAGAGATTATTCCATGAAGGTCTGACAAGAACATACATCAAGCCACCTGAAGCCTCCACTCACACCTACAAACTTGATAATGTTGCTCTCACTCCCCATATCTATAACCGATGTCGTCGCTGATCCATCCATATAACGTATCGGAACCAACAAGCGGTGCAGCATGCCTAAAGCGTGCACGACATGCACACGTTTTAGAAGCCACCATCATCATCGAACGGCTCTCCCATCTTCAGGAGAGAGATCTGCATCATCCTTGCCAGTCCGGCCATCTGTCGACGCTACCACGACACCCAACGACTTCACCACCCTGCGCTCGTCCATCTCGATGAGGAGACTCCGGAAGATTTGTGTCGTGCGTTGCACCTGCCGACCAGGCATGGCACGTCGTAGGACCTGTAGGCTAAGCATGACTTGGCATCTCCACCGAAGCTCCGTTCAAGACGAAGCTGCTCCGCCTCTTGCCTCTGTCTTCCAGCGCTGCTCCACAAACGAAGCTCCCAATAGAGAAACGACACCGTAGTGCCACCATCGTCCAATCTGGAACACCAAATCCTAGGATTTCTTCCGGAGCAGCACGAGTGGGTTGACAGTAGTTAGATGACGATGCCTTCATCAAGGTAACAACGCAGGATGCCGCCATTTCCTGCTGTCAGGCTCGGTTTTCACCGATGGCGATGCTTTAGTTAGAGCGGAGCATAAAGCCTTTTCCGATATACATGAGATCGGATATCCCGGTAGAAAAACCGGTCTCCAATGGAGTCGGCAAGATGGTACACCAGCCAGAGCAGATGTCTACACGCGCTGAGGTAGATGAATGACAAATCATGCCATCTAGAGAAGACTTTTCAATCCCAAAGATATTTTTTTCTCCAAATGATTTGTTGAAAGGCATACAAAATATCCCCGCAAAAAAGAAGAAGAAATGCATGTAGAAAAATGTCCATTAACATTTGAGTTTGCCAGCTTAAACAATACTGACCTAGGAAAGAGATTGCGGTGACGGATGCACGACCACAAGAACACAACAGCTCCATGCATGTACGTGCAAATAAAACAATACAATACAGGGTATCTAAGAGGGAGAAACAGGATTGAATACTAAACTTCTGGCCGCATTTGTTCTACTGCTTGCATCCTTGACTGCTGGGGGGATCTGCGGTGTTTGTTACGAATGAATATCGCCACTACTAGTGGGTAGGCCGAAATGTAGACGAGCAGGGGGACGAAAAGGAATGTCACATTCCTGGACGACTCCCAATTCCTGGTACTTCCTGCCACGTAGGCCACCAGGAGGCCGAGCATGTCCAGCAAAAGGGCAGCGTGGACCGGCCAGAGCGCCCACTTGGG
>NW_025253367.1:0-1994 GCF_018294505.1 Triticum aestivum | reverse complement strand
TGAGGGGCAAAGATGGCGGTGCGCCTTCGGCTCGTTCCAGTTCTAGTAGTCATCGCTAGGTGGTCTACGGGCTTATATGGATTTTTTACTTCCGGTGTTCTTTGTACTATACGACAGTTGATCATGCTTCTTTACATATACTGGAAAATTTAGATCACACACCTCCTTTATCATTGGCATGGTACGCTATTACGCCAAGAATGTGTCCGAACTTTGCCATGCACACAAAGCCGATTAACAAACGAACAAACACCATGATAGACCTTCCATTCGTGACCCAAAAAAATCATAGGCGGGAATGGTTAGCTAGATCGCCGCAGATATACTGACTCTATAACTTCCCTATATGAAACTATAGTACTCCCTCCGTCCTACAATAAGTGTTTCAGTTTTATACTAACTTTAGTACAAAGTTGCACTAAAGCCGAGACACTTATTTTGAGACGAGGGAGTATAGTATAACAACATCTAAATATTTCTATCCCCAAGTACATTTACATGAATTCTTACTATGTACCTGCATAACTTAATAGAGAAATATGTATACTTACACGTATAGGCACAAACAAAAATTGCAAATGTGTATATATAATGGACACTTTTCACCACTATAAATCCACACATTTTTTATTTTATGTAAAAAATAATAAATATATTTATTAGCAACTATGTATTACTTCAAAATTTTGATGTGCGACTGTTTCCAATTTTTCGGAAGCTTCGCTATATGATTTTAACTAAGATACGTGAACCGAAATGCCGCACTGCATTGGACCAATTTCTATATGGTGTCCTCAATTTCTGATGGTATCCCCTATATTTATGGTGCTTACACTTGTCCTGGAACAATTTTTTATATAGGATTCTAGTAGAAGCGTTTTAGGCCATCCCTACATACGCTTGAAGATTAATAAAAAATTATCCGCGTTTGAGAAAAATGACCCTAGTTCGTTGCATGCAACTCGACACTCACATTCTCAAAACAAATACATTGACCCTCATCTTCAGCTCGAGTTTGTTTTCCTTACCTTCATCTTACAAAAAGAACCTTCCTCGTGCATATAACTCAACAAGTCTCATATGACAAGTTGCGCGCTCGTTTCCATCTAAAAAATACATTGTTCATCATCTCCATATCAAAGGAAAAAAAACCTCAGCTCCATTTAGAAACAAGAAGAAGAAACTTCTCAGGAAGAAAAAACACACCTACATCTAAAACAATGGGAAAAAGCAAGATCTTTATGACCTCAACCAACCACCAAGCCCCACATGGACAACCAGCGAGCAGCATGTGGTCCTGACATCCGTCTCGAATAAATAGGAAAAAGCTCTCATATCCATCTAAAAGGTAAATAAATAATAAAATATTTCTCACTTGAACAACCAACACGTGCCAAGTGGACAGCCCCAGCATCCGCCCAATCTTTCCCAATTAATAGGTTTGACTATCCATGCTCCTTTTGCTATGTGTACTATTGATACTACATTTTTAATTTGACAATGTACCATTTTATCAGAAAAAGTGGATAATTAATTTGGAGTAAGAAAACTATCTAACAACACCTAAGTACATGCACTTTTTCAAATTTTCATGCAATTTTAGGTTCATAATCGCAACACATTGTCCAACTTCAAGCTTGTGTCGTGTAATCTTGTCCACTTAATAGTAAAAGAAAAGAGGACCCTTTGGCTAGGGTTTCTCGTGCGTCCCGCCGATGCGGCCGCCGGTCTACCTCATCTGTCGTAGGGCCATGGAGGTGTCGTGGATCTCAGCCCTTTCCGGCAGAAGGGCTTCGTTTTCTCATGCTCTTTTGAGTTTTGTTATGGTTTGTGTCCTGCTCAGAGAGGTGAGATGACGGCGGCTCTCTGAAGATGGAATAATGATCTCCCCGCCTTGTAACCCGTCCCGGTGGTGTTTGTAGTATCGTCGGAGGGCGTGTGGAGGTTTTTCTCTGGCAGATCTCGCGGGATTCAGTCGGTGTTTCTCTTCGTCG
>NW_025253366.1:0-1994 GCF_018294505.1 Triticum aestivum | reverse complement strand
TTTTTTTGAATTTTTTATGCCCGTTTCAAAATGCGGTCAAAACGGCGGGAATGACCGTTCCTAGCTAGTGGTTGAATCTTGGAATTTTTTTGGTGTTTCTATGATTAAATAGATACTTATGTACCTAGAAATGATTTTTGAAAAAAATAAAGAGCAAACTACAAGGTAGCTACAGTTCAAATTTGACCCGCTTCCAACTAAATCGGCGGAAATTTGTCTTTTTCATGAGAGGTGGATCAAAATTTTTGACACCCAACCATTTTGTCAATTGTGCATTAAATATGGCCTAGTATTTTAGAAAAATGATTTGGTCCAATTTTGCAACAATTATTTGGTAGTTCCTTCACAAAAAACCTCCTTTCGGGCACTCGAGAAATGGAAAATGGTTTTTTCGTCCAACGAAAATGAAAACTTCCTTGGGCAACATTGTTTGCCATTCCAATATGCACCCTTGTGCACAATATGAGATCATTTGAACAAACTATGCCATGGATGCGGCCATAAGATTGATCATTTGGCTTGAAAGCCATTGATCTCCACACGTGATAGCTCGTTTCTGAGAACACTTTTTTTAAAATAATTGCCGTATTACAAGTTTATTATTTTTCCTAGGAACTTGGCCACATATAATGACACAATGCGAAGGTTTCCCAATTTTTTGATTTTTTTTGAATTATTTATGCCCGTTTCAAAATGCGGTCAAAACGGCGGGAATGACCGTTCCTAGCTAGTGGTTGAATCTTGGAATTTTTTTGGTGTTTCTATGATTAAATAGATACTTATGTACCTAGAAATGACTTTTCAAAAAATAAAGAGCAAACTACAAGGTAGCTACAGTTCAAATTTGACCCGCTTCCAACTGAATCGGCGGAAATTTGTCTTTTTCACGAGAGGTGGATCAAAACTTTTGACACCCAACCATTTTGTCAATTGTGCATTAAATATGGCCTAGTATTTTAGAAAAATGATTTGGTCCAATTTTGCAACAATTATTTGGTAGTTCCTTCACAAAAAAACCTCCTTTCGGGCACTCGAAAAATGGAAAATGGTTTTTTCGTGCAACGAAAATGAAAACTTCCTTGGGCAACATTGTTTGCCATTCCAATATGCACCCTTGTGCACAATATGAGATCATTTGAACAAACTATGTCATGGATGTGGCCATAAGATTGATCATTTGGCTTGAAAGCCATTGATCTCCACACGTGATAGCTCGTTTCTGAGAACACTTTTTTAACATAATTGCCGTATTACAAGTTTATTATTTTTCCTAGGAACTTGGCCACATATAATGACACAATGCGAAGGTTTCCCAATTTTTTGATTTTTTTTGAATTTTTTATGCCCGTTTCAAAATGCGGTCAAAACGGCGGGAATGACCGTTCCTAGCTAGTGGTTGAATCTTGGAATTTTTTTGGTGTTTCTATGATTAGATAGATACTTATGTACCTAGAAATGATTTTTGAAAAAAAATAAAGAGCAAACTACAAGGTAGCTACAGTTCAAATTTGACCCGCTTCCAACTGAATCGGCGGAAATTTGTCTTTTTCATGAGAGGTGGATCAAAAATTTTGACACCCAACCATTTTGTCAATTGTGCATTAAATATGGCCTAGTGTTTTAGAAAAATGATTTGGTCAATTTTGCAACAATTATTTGGTAGTTCCTTCACAAAAAACCTCCTTTCGGGCACTCGAAAAATGGAAAATGGTTTTTTCGTCCAACGAAAATGAAAACTTCCTTGGGCAACATTGTTTGCCATTCCAATATGCACCCTTGTGCACAATATGAGATCATTTGAACAAACTATGCCATGGATGTGGCCATAAGATTGATCATTTGGCTTGAAAGCCATTGATCTCCACACGTGATAGCTCGTTTCTGAGAACACTTTTTTAAAATAATTGCCGTATTACAAGTTTATTATTTTTCCTAGGAACTTCGCCACATATAATGACACAATGCGAAGGTTTCCCAATTTTTTGATTTTTTTT
>NW_025253365.1:0-1994 GCF_018294505.1 Triticum aestivum | reverse complement strand
CAATTCTGGAGTCCGGCCACGAAGCGTCCGGACACTGCCAAGCGCGCCCAGAGTAACCTGCAACAGGACCACCTGGCACGATTCAAGCACGAGTAGCAATCCGGCCCCAACCCCAGCCCTCGCGAAATTGCGAAACCAGTATTACGCGTACATAATTACGCTCTGGAGATACCATGGGCATATGGGGAGGGGCAAGACAACGGCACACCATGAGTGCGGCTCGACTGCACCAGGGGCTACCGTTTGTGTCCTTCCTTTTTTTTCTTTTTTCCTTTTTTCTTTTCTTTTTGCTTTCAGGACTCCGTCTTCGAACAGTCCTGTCCGGCACTTGAATCGCCGAACTCACGATACAACAGCCAGGGAAGCGGAAGGCCACGTCAAGTGCTCAGGTGGTCTCTGTTATGAGCATTATACCTGTTTTACATACCATCCCGCAGCTTACCCCTAGAGGGGGACATGTTAGATAGTCCCATCCCTTGCTTACCGCACTATTTGTATCGTTCTGCTTCCATTGCAGTACCTTTTTGAATAAACAATACATAGCTCTTGCTTATTATTGCTTTAATTGCTTTATATATATACATATGTTCATTTCACGACATGTTGCAACCGTACACTTTGGTACGGCCAATGCACCAGGGGCTTAAGTATCCCAAAATTATGGTGTGATAAACTCCGAACACTTTCACAAGTGTGGCACCCCGAACTTATAGCATTATATGAATCGGCTCCGAATCATGTCTTGGGTCAATAGTTGGGTTTGCCCGGCTCCTGTGTTTTGGTACCTTACGTTCCGCTATATCGGCTAAGGTAGCACTGGGAGAACCACTGCGATTGTGCCCCAGTTATTCTGGGTCGAGCACCTCAGTGGAGAAAGCTAAAACTGACCGTCATGATAAGGCGAGAGGCGGTCGCTGTTCGAGAGGTTTTTTTGGGTCCCTAAAGACTTATGCCGCTTAGAGCGAGGAACCGAAATTATCCGGCCAAGGCGTGGATAGCGCCCCGAACTCGGTCTTCCGAATACTAGGGGCTTCGTCAAAATTTAAAATTATAGAATTCTATGGCTAAGTGAGAGTGTTCAAGCATTATAAGTCCGGTTGCCTTGTTCGCTGTGTTGAGCACCTCCCTAGATGGACCCAAGAATGGGAACAAGAGTGCTCAAGTTTATCCCGAACACCCCAACACTCGTGGCATGGGGGCTGAAGCCAACGACTTGCCATCTCTCAAATTTGATAAACGGCCGCACAGAAGGTAATATTTTAAATTAATAAGTGTTGCTTAGCGCATATGAACAAGTTTTTAGCGTATAGAATAACAAACGCGAGTCTATTCAAAAATTACATCCTTGGAGCACTCATCCGCTATTCGGCGAGCACCCTTCAGGAGGCCCTCATAATACATTTCGGGCGTGCGATGCTCATGGCCCTTCGGTGCCCTGTCCGTCACAAGCTTATCCGCATCCAGCTTGCCCCAGTGCACTTTAGCACGGGCAAGGGCCCGACGGACCCCTTCAATGCAGACGGAGCGCTTGATAACTTCAAGCCGCGGACAGGCATCCACCAGCCGCTGCACCAAGCCGAAGTAGCTCCCGGGCATGGCCTCCAACGGCCACAACCGCTCTATAAGGCCCCTCATGGCCTGTTCGGCAACCTTGTGGAGCTCGACCAGCTGCTTCAGCTGGTCGCTTAGGGGCACCGGATGTCCAGCCTCAACATACTGAGACCAGAACACCTTCTCCGTGGAGCTCCCCCTGGGCGCGGTAGAACGCGGCAGCATCAGACGCACTACGGGGCAAATCTGCGAATGCTCCTGGAGAGCTCCGAATCCGGGTAAGTAATAGGTAATTGACCTTTACATTCTTGCTTTGCATAAAGAATGCCTTACCCGCCGCTATCTTCTTTAGTGCTTCGATTTCTTGGAGGGCTTTTTGGGCCTCGGCCTTAGCAGCTTTGGCACTCTCAAGAGCCGAGGCAAGCTCGGACTCTCGGGTCTTC
>NW_025253364.1:0-1994 GCF_018294505.1 Triticum aestivum | reverse complement strand
ATGAATTGTTGTTGAGCCCATTGACAACATCCTTATCTCCTCCATAATTTTGTTGAACATTAAGCTAGTGTTGGAAATTTTTGAAAGCATTTGTTCATGCTAGCTCATGAAGCATATGTTTGGATGAAGGTAGTGACTTCCTTTAATTCATGTGCATCTGATGCAAGTTGCCGCCGTGGATTCGAGAAAGTCAATGTTGTTTTCTTGGAATCATTCCAAATCAGTCATGCACACGTGCGAAGAATTCTGTGGTTTGAAGACTTGCAACCTTCAATCTATATGTGTCCCTAGCACACCAAGCCACTGATTGAATTGTTCAAGGAGAAGAAGTTCCTTCTTAAGAGTATACCTTATGCAAGGACTTCGATATCCTCGATGATGGTTCCCCTCCTGAATTCGGTAGTGTTTTATTATAAGACTACTTTGTGGTCATGCTTGTCTTGGACAACATGTTCACATGTTTGTAGCAGAACCAGCTCATGTTTTGGAGCTTACTATCGTAGTTCGTCTCCCGAGAATCTCGCAACGTCATCTCGTCGATTTGTGTTGCAAACTTTCATTTTTCTTCCTAGACTCGATGAGTCTGGAATATCCTGACACCAACCAGATCTGAATCTTAGGCAGATATGATGGGTTGGAACATTTCCCAAGAACTATAATATTGGTCTCTCGATAACCGGTAAGGTGGATGTCGTGTCCAACACACCCATCCGGTAGACCTATTATTATAGTATCTTATTTGATGGAATTGGCCACCTCCCCATAGGGATTTCGTAGGATTTACTCCCTAGTTGCCCCTATGGATCTTTGTGTTCCCGAAGTCCGACCTTTACTTGATGTTCTAGATATCAAACCATATCTATGAATGGGTTACGCTAGCACATCAAGGAGAACATTAGAAGCGGAGTGCTAAATGTCTCTCGGTCGATCATCCAGATTTTGTTCCTTGGCTTCGCTAAGGTGTAATCTGAGAAGGTGTTATCTTCCTTTGCATCTGCATCCTCCATCACCATTCATCATGGTAGTAAGTTGTGTTACCGGACCCTTGACACGGATGTTGGTAAAACCTTGATGAATATGGAAATGCTCAAGTTCTTGAGAGCACGCACAAGCGCTACGTGTTATCATCGGCACTAACTGGGATTCCTCTCAGTTTCCTCGGCAATGCTATGACCTCTTCAAACAGTGAATTCACTCTCTGTTGTTGGGTTCTTCCCCAGTTACCAGAATCTTTCCTAGCATTTGCATTTTGTTCCTAGCTTGCACCGCCAATGTGCCATTCTACCATGGGTCCCTTCCATTTCCGGTGATAAGCAAAAATCATCCATTACGTTGTCTTCCACAAGGTAATCCACATCACCCAAGTTTGAGTATGCCATTCTACCGACCCCCTCCAAACGATCACTCGAGAATTGTCTTAGGCTGGTTTAAAGAGTTTCAATGATCTCTGGATCAAAGGTAATTCTTTTTGCCACTTAGGGTAATAGTCTATGAATCACCCTCCTCCAGGATGTTTCTTCGTGGTATCATGGCAACTCAACTCCTTGCTACGTTGACAATCGTTTACCACCTTCTTAGGTGTGGAATTGTTGTCCACCTAGTGAACCTTCGTCATCCGTTTCTTTCCACCCCTCTTGATGTGTATCTCGTGTCTCAACCCGAGAGTTGGTCCTATGTCTCTTTCCGTGAGTTGTTCGATCTTCGAGGAGATCGACCCTTCTAGAGTCTCCTTCCCCTCTCGTTGTCATGACAGTTGGAGTTCTCAGAGGAAGACGTCGAGACAATGATGGTGAACAAATCAACGTTCAGTTGAAGTGCAACCTGGATCGTGAAGATTATACTAGTTGCGTTTACCTTTCACCTTACCCTACGCTCGAATCTCGAGACGAGATTCTTGTTTAGTGGGGGTGAGTTGTCACATCCCTAGCTTCTGGTAATGCACTAGGCTAGACCTCTTGCTGCATCATGTTTAAATTCAAATGAAATTTGAATTG
>NW_025253363.1:0-1994 GCF_018294505.1 Triticum aestivum | reverse complement strand
TCACCGGCTCGACACCTTGATCTCCATCGTAGTATCATTGTCGTCTCGCCAACTTATTGCTTTTACGACTATCGCTACCGCTTAGTGATAAAGTAAAACTATTACATGGCGATTGCATCTCATACAATAAAGCGACAACCATATGGCTCCTGCCAGTTGCCGATAACTCGGTTACAAAACATGATCATCTCATACAACACATTATATCACATCATGTCTTGACCATATCACATCACAGCATGCCCTGCAAAAACAAGTTAGACGTCCTCTACTTTGTTGTTGCATGTTTTACGTGGCTGCTACGGGCTTAGCAAGAACCGTTCTTACCTACGCATCAAAACCACAACGATAGTTTGTCAAGTTGGTGCTGTTTTAACCTTCGCAAGGACCGGGCGTAGCCACACTCGGTTCAACTAAAGTGAGAGAGACAGACACCCGCCAGTCACCTTTAAGCAATGAGTGCTCCGAACGGTGAAACCAGTCTCGCGTAAGCGTACGCGTAATGTCGGTCCGCGCCGCTTCATCTCACAATACCGCTGAACCAAAGTATGACATGCTGGTAAGCAGTATGACTTATATCGCCCACAACTCACTTGTGTTCTACTCGTGCATAGCATCAACGCATAAAACCAGGCTCGGATGCCACTGTTGGGGAACGTAGTAATTTTAAAAAAAATTCCTACGCACACGCAAGATCATGGTGATGCATAGCAACGAGAGGGGAGAGTGTTGTCCACGTACCCTCGTAGACCGACAGCGGAAGCGTTATCACAACGCGGTTGATGTAGTCGTACGTCTTCACGATCCGACCGATCAAGTACCGAATGCACGGCACCTCCGAAGTTCTACACACGTTCAGCTCGATGACGTCCCTCGAACTCCGATCCAGCCGAGTGTTGAGGGAGAGTTTCGTCAGCACGACGGCGTGGTGACGATGATGATGTTCCACCGACGCAGGGCTTCGCCTAAACTCCGCGACGGTATTATCGAGGTGTAATCTGGTGGAGGGGGGCACCGCACACGGCTAAAATATCGTATATCAAGTGTGTATAGAGGTGCCCCCTGCCCCCGTATATAAAGGAGCAAGGGGGAGGCCGGCTGCCTATGGGCGCGCCAAGGAGAGGGGGGGAGTCCTCCTCCTAGTAGGAGTAGGACTCCCCTTTCCTAGTCTTACTAGGAAAAGAAGGGGGGAAGGAAAGAGAGGGAGAGGGAGAGGGAAAGGGGGCTGCGCCCCCCTCTCCTAGTCCAACTAGGACTCCTCCTGGGAGGGGGCGCACCACCTTCTGGCTGCTGCCCTCTCTCTCCCCTCAAGGCCCACTAAGGCCCAATACTTCCCCGGGGGGTTCCGGTAACCCTCCGGCACTCCGGTTTAATCCGAAACTTCTCCGGAACACTTCCGGTGTCCGAATATAGTCGTCCAATATATCAATCTTTACGTCTCGACCATTTCGAGACTCCTCGTCATGTCCGTGATCACATCCGGGACTCCGAACAACCTTCGGTACATCAAAACATATAAACTCATAATAAAACTGTCATCGTAACTTCAAGCGTGCGGACCCTTTGGGTTCGAGAACAATGTAGACATGACCGAGACACCTCTCCGGTCAATAACCAATAGCGGGACCTGGATGCCCATATTGGCTCCCACATATTCTACGAAGATCTTTATCGGTCAGACCGCATAACAACATACGTTGTTCCCTTTGTCATCGGTATGTTACTTGCCCGAGATTCGATCGTCGGTATCTCGATACCTAGTTCAATCTCGTTACCGGCAAGTCTCTTTACTCGTTCCGTAATACATCATTCCGCAACTAACTCATTAGTCACAATGCTTGCAAGGCTTATAGTGATGTGCATTACCGAGTGGGCCCAGAGATACCTCTCCGACAATCGGAGTGACAAATCCTAATCTCGAAATACGCCAACCCAACAAGTACCTTTGGAGACACCTGTAGAGCACCTTTATAATCACCCAGTTACGTTGTGAC
>NW_025253362.1:916-1995 GCF_018294505.1 Triticum aestivum | reverse complement strand
GTTTCCGTATGAAATCCTGATACTTTGAAAGAGATTGTCCGTTTTGTACACGAAGTGCATCCAGTTTTTGCCGTAACCCTCTCGACTTTCTTGCACATGCTACGTGGATGAAATGATGATACCATGCCAACTATCAACCTTTTCAGGGTTCATTTGAAATGCTTTTCAATTTTATGGTCTTATAGCTCAAAATAATTAGTAAATGCATGAAAAATAACAAATGAAGTTAGAAAGAATTGAAAAATGATGATGTGACTTTGAATGTTGCATTTTGAACACACAAAAAGTCAGGAGTTCAAATAAGTTTAAAACAATGAAATCTCTTTGTAACAGACGAGTTTCCTTATGAAATCCTGATACTTTGAAAGAGATTGTCCGTTTTGTACACGAAGTGCATCCAGTTTTCGCCGTAACCCTCTCAACTTTCTTGCACAAGCTATGTGGATGAAATGATGATACCATGCCAACTTTCAACGTTTTCAGAGTTCATTTGAAATGCTTTTCAATATTCGGGTCTTATAGCTCAAAATAATTAATAAATGCATGAAAAACAACAAATGAAGTCAGAAAGGATTGAAAAATGATGATGTGGCTTTGAATGGTGCATTTTGAACACACAAAAAGTCAGGAGTTCAAATAAGTTTTAAAAAATGAAATCCCTTTGTAACAGACTTGTTTCCGTATGAAATCCTGATACTTTGAAAGAGATTGTCCGTTTTGTACACGAAGTGCATCCAGTTTTTGCCGTAACCCTCTCGACTTTCTTGCACATGCTACGTGGATGAAATGATGATACCATGCCAACTATCAACCTTTTCAGGGTTCATTTGAAATGCTTTTCAATTTTATGGTCTTATAGCTCAAAATAATTAGTAAATGCATGAAAAATAACAAATGAAGTTAGAAAGAATTGAAAAATGATGATGTGACTTTGAATGTTGCATTTTGAACACACAAAAAGTCAGGAGTTCAAATAAGTTTAAAACAATGAAATCTCTTTGTAACAGACGAGTTTCCTTATGAAATCCTGATACTTTGAAAGAGATTGTCCGTTTTGTACACGAAGTGCATCCAGTTTT